>NC_092348.1:45231787-45531787 GCF_963676685.1 Mytilus edulis | reverse complement strand
ATATTATGATTACAATTCCCCCCCCCCTCCCCCCGTACATTTTACTGTAAAAAAATAGTCTAAATAATCGCGTCAAGAAACTAAATAAATGTGTAACTAAGAATCCCCCTCCCGCCCCTCTCTCTTTAAAGTTAAACGGTTGCTCTATTACTCATATTAACATGCATGCTTATTTTGCGCATACCAATTATGTGTTATAAAATACTTACGCTGTGTAGGTATCTGGTGTAAGTTTAGTATATCTGTTATCGTGGTAAGCTAATCGTCTGTAAGTAAAGATAAAAAAAAAATTGCATTGCGCATCATTGTATCAAACTATACATATTAATGATTAATAGAATTTAGTTTTTACGCACCACATGTATAAAGGGTTTTGATTTACTTTTCAAAAGTATACTTAAGATCTAAGACACTCACAAATCAAACTATATGACAATTACACTCTGTGCAATATTAGTTCAAGATTGATTTCATTAACAATGTCAGAGTTCTTATCTAATATGATGAAATTTTCTATAATTTTCCTTTTCGTTTTAACGCAATTCAAATGCCTATTAAAACAGTTATCCGTTGAATATTAGTTTTAATATAAAGTGTGTGCTTACAATATTTCCTATGGCACAAAAAAAATACCAAAGAACGAATAACTAAAGCATTCAATCAAATGAAAAACGCGTGAAGTTGCTGTTTGTCATACTTAGTTTTAGCTTTAATCAGCTCGTAAGTTTCCCCTTTTTTCTTTTCTCATTTTGTCTTCCTGACCGTTTATGGTTAAATATACGGAATGAAGTTTGCCTATAGTTGATGGCCGTACTAAGACCTATGGTGACTTATATTTACATCCTTCGGTCTCTGGTAATATATGTGTCTCATTGACAATCATACCATATCTCCTTATATGTATAAAGAAAACCTTCACAATAGTATATTTACATGATCCTTGAGTGATCCTGTGAACCTCCATTATGGTGTCCAAGTTCAAACTGTTCGAGACCGAGAACATCTGTTAAAATCATGCAATAGTTATAAATTTGGTGACTTTTTTGAACGAAATAATCCCATCGAACTAGAGATAAAGGATACTACAGATACAGCTAAGTCTGCATCACATTTACTTACATCTAGAAATTGACAATGAGGGTCGGTTGAAAACAAAACTTTACAACAAAACAGATGATTTCAGCTTCCCAATTGTGAACTTTTCATTTCTATGTAGCAACATTCCAGCAGCGCCTGCATACGAAGTATATATCTCCCAATTGATATGATATTCCTGGGCTTGTATTTACTATCATGATTTCCTTAATAGAGGATTGCTACTCACAAGAAAGCTATTAAAACAAGAGTTCCAAATGGTGAAGTTCAAATCATCCTTTCGTAAATTGCACGGACGCCATGGAATGACTGTTGTCGGATATGTTCCTTATGTCGAAACTAGAATACCCTTCCCTTTTCACGAATGTAGCCTACCGAATTAGACTATTTACCGGATTTGTAATAACATAAGCAACACGACGGGTGCCACATGTGGAGGGATCTGCTTACCCGTCTGGAACACCTGATATATCCCCTAGTTTTTGGTGGGGTTCGTGTTGCTTAGTGATTAGTTTTCTATGTTGTGTCTTCTGTACTATTATTTGTCTGGTTTTATTTTTATTTTTAGCCATGGCGTTGTCAGTATATTATCTGTCTATGAGTCTGACTCTCACTCTGGTATCTTTCGTCCCTCTTTTATAAAAGTAATCAATAATCTCATGTTTTTGTACAGTGTGAGTAACAACGCTGGTACATGTTCGCTTCTAATTACATTTGCTGGTGTATGTAACCTATGCGAGTGCTGGATCCAAGAGGATGATGAGGGCGTATTCCCCTCTGTATCGCCAAATAAAAGTTCCCTTTTTAGGGTTTTTGCATCGGAAATAAACACATTTATTATAAAACAAGTTGTTGGCATGACATGGGTAATGTTCTTCTCATATATTTAATGATTGTACAACACTAAACCCCAAACGGGAGGGATTGTGCTTGATATTCAAATGATGAAGACATACATTTTGTAATCTTTCAATCAGTTAAATTGATGTATGGAGCTAGCATGTCAGTAACTGCTACTAGTCTTTTATTATCTATGTATCGTTGTCATTTTGTTTAGTTTCTTTCGTTACCTATTTATGGAATCTTTTTAGCATTAAAATCGTCAACATAAAAAATTGCATCTTTCAAGTCGGCAGGTTTTATTGACATTTCTTGAATTACACCCTTAAAATCATGCATCCACCCCTGATATATCACTAGACAAGTTTATTGCATCAATCAGTACACATCAATCAGTTTAGTAAAAACACGTCATTAACAGTCAGAGAAAAACATGATCTTGTGCAAGGCCAATATACAGGTATCGACAGATTGTAGAACCATGCATGTGCATATGTATATACAAATCATTTTTGATATTGACATGAATTGTTTTTCAGATGTAAACATATTGGTCCTAATTGATATTACACCGTAGTAGAGTAACATAGTTTTACTGGAGACAAAAAGAAATATATTTACTATAATAGGGTTTACACGGTTCATACAAATATCTTTGCATTGCAGGTGATGAGATATCTTTGTTGTGATTTAAATTGCTGTCTTTCTCGAATTCGTGGTGCACAAAACCTTTGGCGAATCTCCTCTGTTAAAAATCTGAAACGGATTTATTCGTCAAACACTATAAGTGTTATCCGTCTAAAGTAATTTGCTTGGTTTGCCTTTATCAGAATCGCTCTAATAACAAAAATGAAAGCCAAGAATGTACAAGTACCAAAACATGCGATATTCATCTGAGGTAAACTTTTCCTGAGGGAGTAAGAACCTTGCTCGCCATGTGCATAGTGCAAAAAATGCATTCATATTAAAGGAAGAGAACAACTTTGCAATACTACTGTCACTATAGATAACATGTTAAATGTCATTAAGTTCGCCCGACATGACGGGTTTTTCATTGTTACTGTCAGTCACAAAATGAGAGCACGTTTGACACAGTAGAAATGTATCCTTGCATCAAAATATATACACGAATATCTCACAAACAGTGTAGTTGTTACAAGGGTTCGTTTTAATGTGACAAGCTTAAGAGTTCTCGTTAACGTCAATTTTCAACACAATTAGTGATTGCATATTCTATGCGATAAGAAGATGTGTACAGCCCGAACATGTCAAATTGTCGACTGGATAAGTCCAAGGAGCATTATATTTGTTATACATAGTCAAGCCTTGGGGTTCCTATATGGAAGGTATATGATGGCTAGATCGATATATTCGTTACATGCAATTATGTGACATTCACCATTACAAGTTTGTCATACACATAGTGTGATATGCATGTATATACTTAATATAAAAAAGAAGATGTGATATGATTGCCAATGAGACAACTCTCCACAAGAGACCAAAATGACACAGAAATTAACAACTATAGGTCACTGTACGGCTTCAACAATGAGCCATCATATAACGCATAGTATGCTATAAAAGGGCCTGAAATGATAATGTTAAACAATTCAAAGGAGAAAACTAACGGCCTTATTTATATAAAAAATGAACGAAAAACAAATATGCTACACATAAACAAACGACAACCACTGAATTACATGCTCCTGACTTGGGTCAGGCACATCGTACATAATGTGGCGGGGTTAAACATGATAGCGGGATCCCAACCCACCCCTTACCTGGGACAGTGGTATAACAGAATAACATTAGAATGAACTATACAAATCAGTTGAAAAAAGGTTTTACTCATCAGATTGATAAAAATACAAGTGAACGTGGCTGGGTACATGTAAAATACCAACAACAAAAAGACATTATATGAGAGTACTCGCAGTTAACAGCTAGTTCAAAGCCACTAACAACTGATAAAAAAATCATGCATCTATAAGACTAAATTATAAATCCTTACACCTCCAACATCCAATGGATTTAGTGTAAAGACGTCATAGACAGTCAGAGAAAAACATAACCTTGTGCAATGCCAAGTTAATGAATGTTTATAAGTGTCTATATAAGATGCTTAAAGAACTTGTGTGCTACATGTTTACATACTGATATAACCTTTTGATTTATATGTTTAATGCATGACTTGATATGTATGTTTTGTTTTATTGTTGCTCCGTCGGTTTTATACGGAAGCCGATAAGGGCCATTACAATTTTTGTTCATGTCGTACTTACGACTTAGCATCTCGTAATAACGACATCACTATGTCGTAATTTCGACATAACATGTCGTTATTACGACATAACATGTCGTTATTACGACATCGCTATGTCGTAATTACGACATCACTATGTTTTAATAACGACATCGATCGCTATATATATATCAGAGAATATGTATCATGATTGCAAAGAGACTAAATGACACATAAAATCAAATTAACAGCTATAGGTCATCATAATCATAATGCCTCCAATAATGAGAAAAGCCCCCGCATAGTCAGCTATAAAAGAGGGATAGAAGAGGGAGAGTCCCCGAAATGACAGATATTTAACAATTTAATTCAAACGAGAAAAATATCGGTTTAAATAATTTAAAGACCGAAAACAAACAAATATGTAACACAGCAACAAACGACAACCACTGAACTCCAGACTTCTGACCTCTATGTGAAAATAACAACAACCTTATAGTTTAACCTTTTACTTTTTGAAGAGATAGGGAATTCAAAATGGTCGTCAATAAAGGCAAAGTTTGTAACGAAAACAAATTCATCTTTTTTTTTTAGAGAGAATAATGAACACTATAAGCAATTAAGCCTAATTAAAGTTATTTACTTGCACCCCAAGGCTTGCACATAAGAGGAATTTATTTTACAATCAAGTCAAATGAGACCCAGTTGAATACGGGGGCAATTCAAGCTCCTTGGAGCCTCTAATTATGTTTGGCATGTACAGATTTTTGTAAATAATGAAGTCCTCCATTTCCATTGCAGGTTCTGAATAAGACGAATTTTAAGCTTTTCCCAATGAATACTAATATGTTAAGCTTTGACTCATAGTGCTCAGACCCACGGACCTCTGTACCTTCATTTGTACACAATTGAATCTTAATGTACTACTGAGAATTGATGCAAATTATAACTGCATTGCTATTGTTGGTTCTTAATGAGTTTCTTCAAGCGTCCTCCCCTTTGAAACCTTATTAAAACTTTGAACCCCAAGTTCTTTTAACCACTGTTCCCCAGGACAAATATACCTACAAACTTAGGGGGAAGGTTTGGATCCCGCTAGCATGTTCAATCCCGCCACATTCTTTATGTATGTGTCTTTCCCAATTCTTTAACTCAGTGGTTGTCTTTTGTTGATGTGTAACATATTTGTTAATTGTTTATTTTTGTACATAAAATAGGCCGTTAGTTTTTCTCGTTTGAATTGTGTTTCATTTGTCATTTTGGGGCCTTTTATAGCTGATTATGCGGTATCGGCTGTGATCATTGTTGAAGGTCGTATGGTGACCTATAATTGTCAATGTCTGTGTCATTTGGTTTCTTGTTGAGATATGTCCCGTTGGAAATCATACCACATCTTTTTTTTTGTATTTACTCCTTATTATATAAGGATCATCCATTCTCTAAGATTGGTTCAATATGGCCTGATAGTTCTTATATAAAGAAGATTTTCAAAGCTTTTTCCATTGGAGCCTGCGTTAAACTTTGGACCCCTAATACTCGAGCCTAATGGATCCCCTGACCTTCGCCTAGCATCCTAAGAAGTTGTGTCTAGTACCCGAAGTGGTATGCGAGCGATTGCTATCGCTTGTTGTCCGTCGTCGTCTGTCGTAAGTGTATTTTTAAATATCCTTTGAAACTACTGTGCAAAATTCTTTCAAAGGTAGTTTGATTTTTTCTTATAGAATGCTTCCTTTATAAAAGGCGTGCGTCGATTTTTGACCCCTTAAAAGCACAGCCGCTGTTACTAACTTGAAAAATAGGATATAATGGGCACTCATTAGTTTTTTGATAATATCTTGAAAACCGTTACATTAATCCCAAAACTGTCGAGGGTTCATCATGACAAAAATTTAGTTTAGTTTAAACATATTTAATTATAGAGGATTGGGAAACAAGTTTTGCAACTTATATTAATCCCTTTCCACTTTGCGGGTGCGAGTGCTGCCTTGTAGCGGCATTACAAAAATGGACCTATGCCGAAAATATAAGAATAATCAGTTTAAACCATATCCGAGTTGTGTCCTCTAAAACATTTTTTTGGGTTGCTACATGTATTTGTCATCACTTGTCGTCCGTCGATTATGACCGGCAACCAACAATATGGAGACTGATACTTAGTAAAGGCAATACTAGTAGAATGAATAGAAATAAAAGTAAACGGTAACTACAGACGATGACGGACGACAAGCAATTGCAAAATCACACATTACCCATCTAGTACTAAACACATCTTCTTGCTACATACATGCCAAATATAATAGAGGATCCAAGGAGCCTCAATTGATCACCATTTATATGGTCCTATTCGACTTGATTATGAAATAAAGTTATATCATGTGCAGACATACAATGTATAGCGTAACTAACTTTAATATCAATCAAGTTTGATTGAATTCAGAGTTTATCATTCTGAAAAAGAAAATGAATATGTTTACAATAGGACTTTGATACAAACTTTGTCCTCACTGTCGGCCATATTTAACTTCGGATCATATCAAACGCAACAACTCTTTTTAAAGACATGGGATACTAGGTACACAATATATGTTTATACTAATTTTAAACTCAGTCATTTTAGTGTTCTTGAGAAGAATATTTAAAAAAAATTTTAAGGTCCCTCGGCTCTCATGTGTTTTAACCAATTTGAAACTACTTGAATATGACCTTATAGTGCACACGTATATCAAGTTTGATTCAATTTTGATAATTGGTTCTTAAAACAAAGATGAAAATGTTGTTTCCGATATTGTTTCAATGCTCAGAAAGTTACAAGGCTAAGGTTGTTATAATGATATATCGATGTCGTTATTTCGACATAACATGTCGTTATTACGACATAGTGATGTCGTAATTTCCACATAATATATCGTTATAACGACATTATGATGTCGTATCTAAGACATGTTATGTCGAAATAACGACATAGCGATGTCGAAATTACGACATAGCGATGTCGTGATAACGAAATGTTATGTCCGACATAATTTTTTTTAATGTCCCTTATCGGCTTCCGTAGTTTTAAAAGCTTTCCATAGCTTATGTTTATACTTGTATTGCATATAAACCGACTTTAAGTTAAACTTTATGTCTTATGGCTTTATGTCTATCACTGGAATTGAAAATACATAGAAAACCACAAGCGTATACGTACCTATACCGGCTTTTTTCGAGAGCCAATATAATGTCCCACTACCAACTCCCCCACAGCCGACAACAATGTACTCAAAATACCTTCTTCCGTCCATAATGTTGTTTCTATAATTTACTTATACAGACCTCACGAGATTAATAAACCTGACATACTTATTTTAAGATAAAATTGTCAAGGTTAAATAAAACTATACCTGTACAAAACCATTCGTTCGTTTCAATGAATATACTGAATTATAATGAAAACACACTAGATAAAACTAGATAATTAAGGACACCAGATTTGAATATGTATGCACACTGTTTATATTTGTTAGAAACTACGTTATTGGATTGGAAAAAAATGTCTCAATGGTACTAACTTTTCAGAATTGAATTTTTTTTAAAACAAAACTTTCATTAATCCTAAACACTAAAAAACGTAATTTTGAAGAACCTTTTCCATAAAAGAGTTAATTTTGAACTGAAAACTTGAAAATCATTTCATATACAGTTGGAATGACCGTCCTTCTTTACTAGAAGTACTTGCTTTTCTAATATTAATTTTCATTATTATTTACTTCTTTTTTTGGATGTCACAAACTTACTTATTGGGTTCAATTTTTTTTACAGCAATTAACAATTTTAACAACAGGCTGTGTTGTAAGGTTTTCCGTTTTGAAAGCATTTCTGGTTTAGCACCATAATTTAATTCAAATAAAACATTTAAAATGAGAGGATTTAAAAAAAAAAAGAAGGTGCAATTAACCCTTTCCCTTTTAAAAGGCTAACTATTTTAATTGGGTTCGTGTTGTATATAGTTTTGTAAGGACTTATCTGTCCTTTCGTTATCTTTCTCTTTGAATTAAAAGTTTTGAATATCACATTGGCATCTTGATCAGTTACATGATACAAATAACATCTGAACCCTCACTCTTGATTTTAAAGTGTTTGTTGATCAAACCTTGACGTGGACACTTCTGTATTTGTTGTATCGTTTATTTAAAGTTCAACTTGGTAATAATTATAACATGTAGAATAACACAGAAGTTGTTCACTTTGTGTTATTGAATTAGAGGTTCACCATCTTTGAATAAACAGAGATATATTTTAATGAGACAGCAGGCCCATAATAATAAAAAAGCTGACATCTTACGGTAAATAATTGACATGCGGCTATATAATGTCACGCTTAAAATTGCCTCAAATATGTAGAAAAACGTGAATCTAAAGCCCTGGTCACAACGAACCCACGACACATTTATGCAGCGCCACGACATGAAAATTGGTCAAATCGTGGGTCATTCGTGATCATCGTACGACAGTCGCACGATATTTTGAGCATCGTGGCGCTGTCGTGTGTCGAAAATTAGACATGCACCTTTTTTGCTCTACGATTTTTTGTCGTGTCACTGTCTTGTGGCTGTCGTGATAGTGTCTTACCACTGTCGTGCGACTGTCGTGCAATAAACACATTGTCGTGGGTACCAATATAAACCATTTTAATAAAGATAATACTTACAACTGTTGCACGACTGTCGTACTACAATCCAACGACTGTCGTACTACAATCCAACGACTGTCGTAAGACACTCGTGATACAGTCGCACGATTGTCTCACGAATACCAAATTTCGTACGATGCTCGCACAACATTAAATATCTGTAGTACGACAGTGGTTTGTTCGTCGTGCAACATATTTTTATGTTTTATTCAGAAGGATACAATTCGGCGGGAATGAATGTTTGGAAAAACATAACGTCTGCCGTTTAAAGAGGATAGCTATTCAATGAGAACGATTACACTTGGTCCTGCTAAATAGGCGCATTGTCGGACTCCAACAAGAGCAAAATATGGTCCTGTTTGCGTTAATTTAAGCCCGTGAATAGTATAGGAACCAGCGAAACGCCCGACTTTGATGGGTTAGGCCACAGATCGAACGGTGCATGATGTCAGGGCAGAATAGTATACACTGATGCAAGAGTTGGAGCGAGAATCTGCCGGTGATTGCGTTGGATTCATGAAGATTGAGCCTGGCATGTTTCAAGACAGTGGCACGACAGTGACACGACAGTAACACGCTCATTCTATGACACGAAAACCTGAAAAATAGACCTAAAAACTCCGACTGTCGTACGACTGTCACACGACCGACTTGCGAGTTACCTACGACAGTACAATTACAATTCTTTTTTCTCTGTCGTGTACCCATCATGGAAATGTGACCACTCGAAATGTTTTTTTTTACATTTTGCACGACAGTGCCACGACAACTATTTTATATATCTTGCACGACAAAAAATCGTACGATCTGTTGTTACCGGGGCTTAAAGGAAACGGAAATACGGATTCCGTAATTAACTCCACAAAATTGGTCTAGAGAGTAATTGACATTACGATTTCTACAATCAAACATTTATTAATCTAATTATGTACAATTTCAAACATTTATTAATCTAATTATGTACAATTTCAAACATTTATTAATCAAATTATGTATAAATTTTCAAAAACAAAATATCTATAATGTTTTAACAGTCTCTTTTATTTGCATGCAGTGGCGGATCCAGAGGTTTTCATAAGCGGGGGAAAAAGGGGGGGGGGGGCTGACTGACCTAGGCTAAGGGGGAGGTGCCGCTCAAGTCATGCTTCAGTGATTCCTTATATAATCAACCAAATTTTCCCCACGAAATGGGCCCCCAGATCCGCCTATTGCATGGATCATATGATGTATCTCATTTAGTTTAAGTCTATTTTACAGTTGATTAACACGCATTTTGTTTATTTTTTCAATCGGCACTACAAGTTTCTGTTATTTTTTAATTACCAGTAAGTATTAAAACAAGAGGCTCTCAAGAGCCTGAATCGCTCACCTTAATTCTTTTGGTTAAATCTCTCTTAATGATTATTTTGGCTTTTCAATTTATTTAAATGTTTTTTGGATCGTCCTATTTTCTTCAAAAGCCAAAAAAAATAATCATTTTCTCCTATGTTCTATTTTAGCCATAGGAGCTATGTTTCTTGACATACAAGGAAATAAAATATAAAATTTATACTAGATACTCTGAAACTCATTTAGCCTAAGTTTGGCTGAAATTGATACAGCAGTTTCAAAGGAGAAGATTTTCTAAAGTAAGTCAACATGATGAACAAATTGTGAAAACAGTCTTTAAAGGGCAATAACTCCTTAAGGGGTCAATTGACAATTTTGGTCAAATTGACTTAATTGAAGATCTTACTTTGCTGAACATTATTGCTGTTTACAGTTTATTTCTATCTATAATTATATTCAAGATAATAAACAAAAACAGCAAAATTTCCTTAAAATTACCAATTCAGGGCAGCAACCCAACAACAGGTTGTCTGATTCATCTGAAAGATAGATCTTGACCTGATAAACAATATTATCCCATGTCAGATTTGCTCTAAATGCTTTGGTTTTTGAGTTATAAGCCAAAAACTGCATTTGACCCCTATGTTCTATTTTTAGCAATGGCGACCATGTTTGTTGATAGATCATAACTTCGGATACAATTTACAAACTAGATACCCTAAGGTCCATTCAATTAAAGTTTGGAAGTATTTGGCCCAGTAGTTTCAGAGAAGAAGATTTTTGAAAAGATTACAAAGATTTACGAAAAATGGTTAAAAATTGACTATAAAGGGCAATAACTCCTAAAGGGGTCAACTGACCATTTCCGTCATGTTGACTTATTTGTAAATCTTACTTTGTTGAACATTATTCCTGTTTACAGTTTATCTCTATCTATAATAATATTCAAGATAATAACCAAAAACAGCAAAATTTCCTTAAAATTACCAATTCAGGGGCAGCAACCCAACAACAGGTTGTCTGATTCATCTAAAAATTTCAGGGCAGATAGATCTTGACCTGATAAACAATATACCTCGTGTCAGATTTGCTCTAAATGCTTTGGTTTTTGAGTTATAAGCCAAAAACTGCATTTGACCCCTATGTTCTATTTTTAGCAATGGCGACCATGTTTGTTGATAGATCATAACTTCGGATACAATTTACAAACTAGATACCCTAAGGTCCATTCAATTAAAGTTTGGAAGTATTTGGCCCAGTAGTTTCAGAGGAGAAGATTTTTGAAAAGATTACAAAGATTTACGAAAAATGGTTAAAAATTGACTATAAAGGGCAATAACTCCTAAAGGGGTCAACTGACCATTTCCGTCATGTTGACTTATTTGTAAATCTTACTTTGTTGAACATTATTCCTGTTTACAGTTTATCTCTATCTATAATAATATTCAAGATAATAACCAAAAACAGCAAAATTTCCTTAAAATTACCAATTCAGGGGCAGCAACCCAACAACAGGTTGTCTGATTCATCTAAAAATTTCAGGGCAGATAGATCTTGACCTGATAAACAATATATCTCGTGTCAGATTTGCTCTAAATGCTTTGGTTTTTGAGTTATAAGCCAAAAACTGCATTTGACCCCTATGTTCTATTTTTAGCAATGGCGACCATGTTTGTTGATAGATCATAACTTCGGATACAATTTACAAACTAGATACCCTAAGGTCCATTCAATTAAAGTTTGGAAGTATTTGGCCCAGTAGTTTCAGAGGAGAAGATTTTTGAAAAGATTACTAAGATTTACGAAAAATGGTTAAAAATTGACTATAAAGGGCAATAACTCCTAAAGGGATCAACTGACTATTTCCGTCATGTTGACTTATTCGTAAATCTTACTTTGTTGAACATTATTCCTGTTTACAGTTTATCTCTATCTATAATAATATTCAAGATAATAACCAAAAACAGCAAAATTTCCTTAAAATTACCAATTCAGGGGCAGCAACCCAACAATAGGTTGTCTGATTCATCTGAAAATTTCAGGGCAGATAGATCTTGACCTGATAAACAATATACCTCGTGTCAGATTTGCTCTAAATGCTTTGGTTTTTGAGTTATAAGCCAAAAACTGCATTTGACCCCTATGTTCTATTTTTAGCAATGGCGACCATGTTTGTTGATAGATCATAACTTCGGATACAATTTACAAACTAGATACCCTAAGGTCCATTCAATTAAAGTTTGGAAGTATTTGGCCCAGTAGTTTCAGTGGAGAAGATTTTTGAAAAGATTACTAAGATTTACGAAAAATGGTTAAAAATTGACTATAAAGGGCAATAACTCCTAAAGGGGTCAACTGACCATTTCCGTCATGTTGACTTATTTGTAAATCTTACTTTGTTGAACATTATTCCTGTTTACAGTTTATCTCTATCTATAATAATATTCAAGATAATAACCAAAAACAGCAAAATTTCCTTAAAATTACCAATTCAGGGGCAGCAACCCAACAACAGGTTGTCTGATTCATCTGAAAATTTCAGGGCAGATAGATCTTGACCTGATAAACAATATACCTCGTGTCAGATTTGCTCTAAATGCTTTGGTTTTTGAGTTATAAGCCAAAAACTGCATTTGACCCCTATGTTCTATTTTTAGCAATGGCGACCATGTTTGTTGATAGATCATAACTTCGGATACAATTTACAAACTAGATACCCTAAGAAACATTCAATTAAAGTTTGGAAGTATTTGGCCCAGTAGTTTCAGAGGAGAAGATTCTTGAAATAGTTTACGACGACAGACGACGACAGACGACGGACGACAGACGACGGACGACGACGGACGCCAAGTGATGGCATAAGCTCACTTGTCCCTTCGGGACAGGTGAGCCAAAAAAGGGAGAACGTATTTATCGTGGGGCAACAGATAAAAATAAATGGGGAATGTGTCCATTGGACACAAATGCCCCGCTTGCATGTAACGTTATACAGGGACAGAACTAAAGAACAGCAAAAAAAATGCTGCTACCCAAATTCGAACTTGATTTGAATGTTGTGGCAATAAGCATTGTGTAAACGTTTCATAAAAGTTGGTTGGGGCATTTGGTTGGAATGGAATCGAATTATTTAACAAATTTTGTATTTGTAAAGAGGCATACTTCTAGAACGTAAACGTGACGCCACCAAAATTCCAAAACTTAATCTGTGTTTTGTTGTAGCAAGCATTATTAATAAGATTTATAGCATTTGGTTGAGGTAACGTAATATATTTGATAGAGGGTTAACTTACTTCTTACAAGGAATTCGAAGCTATTAAACCAAAAGTTCCAAATGGTGAAGTTGAAATCGTCCCTTCTTAAATTTTACGGACGCCATCTCGAGTTGGTTAATCGTTATGGTATAACGCTTCACAGATGATATCGGATATGTTCCTTATGTCGTAACTACAATCCAATCCTTTTTTACCACGAATGTGACTTGCGGAATTAGATTATTTACTGGGTTTGTAATAACATGAGCAACACGACGGGTGCTGACCCTTCCGGAGTACCTGATATTACCCCTCTTTTTGGTGGGGTTCGTGTTGCTTATTCTTTAGTTTTCTATGTTATGCCTTGAATATGTACTATTATTTGTCTGTTTGTCTTTTTATTTTTTAGCCATGGCGTTGTCAGTTTATTTTCGATCTATGAGTGTGACTGTCCCTTTGATATCTTTCGTCCCTCTTTTTCAGAAGGACAACGCCCGTTGTCACGTGGCACACATTTCGTTAAACTTTTTTGAGAACAATCACATTCGTGAGTTGCCATGGCCAGCAAATGAATCCAGCTTTATCGCCAATCGAACATCTGTGGGATGAACATGGACAACGTTTCAGAAATAGTCCAAATCTACCGGAAACGCTCGCTCAGCTCCTAATAGCACTTTCCAGGGAATGGGACAACATCCCTCAAGACTTCATTCGACGTCTAATTGATTCAATGCGAGGAGGTATCAGGCGGCAATAAATGCAAGAGGTTCACATATTACACATTTTTGTCACGTTAACTTGAATTTCTAATTCGTCCTGTTAAAATTGTCCGAAAATGTGCAATATTGTTTCAAATAGAGAAAACTCGTAATTATTTTCTTCAAAATAATGTTAGCTAACTGTTCCATTAACGTATTTTGTTATTATACATATAAATGATCTTACAAACTTGTAATTTAGCCTAGTATATATATATCTTTACAACATGAAATTTCCTTAGTCATGTTAGTTTCAAAATTCTAAATATCATATAGACATATCACTTTGAAAAATATTTAATTGTATTTTATAGTATTACAAAGTAGTGTGCGTTTCTTATCGTTATCCAAAAAGATAATATATAGTTAATAACAACGAACTTTTGTTTTGGGTTATTCATTTTTTTGTTTATAAATTCTGAATAATTTCCAAAATCGGTATACAAAATGCGGTTTTAGCTATTTTCAGGCGTCAATAATCAACTTGGTCATCCATCTCTTACGGAAAATAAGTCAAATTGGACACAATGACGAATATCAAAGTAAATTGTGTTAAGCTTCGAAAACGTGAAATAGAAGTTGACATTTAGACATTTTGTAAAGGCCCTGATGTGAAATTAATTCAGAGAAAATTGACCCAACAAAACTAATAAAAAATACTAAATTTAAAACTGACAATCTACACTCTTAGAGTAAATATCTTACGTTAGTAATGTCAATAATATTTTTGCACTGTTTACATTGAAAATTTGTTTGTAAGTCTACAGAATGTTTCAAACTGTTTGATTTCTGACGTTTAGCCGATCATTTAACTTCATACAAACTGGCTGGTCCACATGAATTCGTTACCATTAGAATATTTCTTCCTTTGTCAAAATGGATACCAAAAGGGTCTTGTATCCCATTCTCGTTTGTTAACAATCGACGCACGTGCTTTCCGTCTGGTGAAAATACGACAATACTGTCATTCCAATAGCATACCACGTACACGTTGGAATCATTATCAACTGCTACTCCACGAACAGATTTAAAAAAAGATTCGTCTTTGTATTCCCAAACCTTGTGTCCCGTGACTGTGTAGCATGTTACGGTACCTGATTCATTTTTTGTTTGGTATATCTTGCCTTTTGATGTTGTTACATAGTTCCATCCATGCTTGCCATCGACTTTAACTACTGAGGTGGCAGTACTTTCACTTTTGACGTCTGCTATTTGAATACCACTTCCTACTTCATAATATAGTAATCTTCCTTTTTCATTTGTAATGCCGTAGCACTGATGGGACGTTTTAATCTGTCTTACAGTTTTTCTTTTGACGATGTTGATTATTTCTATGTAATAAGGCTCTGCATTATGGGTGACAGCGACCGTGTTTTCATCAATACATGTAACATCTAAAGGCCAATGGGATACAGGTGATTCACAAACAAACAATCCATTGTCCTTGTGGATTACAAGCCGATCATTGGATTGATCAACAAAAACAATTTTACCAGAAGGCATGATAGTACAACCTGTGATTGCAATTCTTTTTTTTCCTTTCTGTATCTCAACTTTTTTTAATAAGGTAAGCTGAATGTCATTAATTGTTTTTGGTATCTTTGGTATCATTTGCTGAGCTTGTTTTTCCCTATCCGTAGTCACGGAAATGGTTGACGGTTTTGGTATAACGGATATCTCACCAATCTTCGTCATAGACAGAATATCAGACATCTTGGCATCCATTCTCCATTGTAAGTTGAGTTGTTGTAAACATCCATCTTCTATTAATGACATCATAAACTCCTCTTCTTTTTGAATCTTGGATTAAAGCATTTTACCGCCAAAAAATGTCTGAAGGTCAGTTGCAAAACGTTTAGTCGCAGTTATATTTTTCTGTAGCTCATCTATTGTTTTCCCATGGTCGGAAACTTTTTGCACAAATCTGTTTATTTGTGATATGACTTTTTGTTCCGCAGCTTGTATATCCTGTTGTATGTCTTGTTCAAGTTTATCTAGATGTTTGTTGATCTTCTCACGTGTCTCTTTTATATCTGCATGGAATCTCTGTCGCTGATGCTTAATTGCCTCTAAATTCTGCCTTCGATCTTCCACTATTCTTTCTATGTTTTTCTTCATTTCTTTTAAACTTTGTTCCATAATGTCAAATAATGCGGAACCTTTCGAGGTTTTAATAATTTCATCAATTACTATCAAATCACATTTCTTGTGATTTGTTGTGATGCAAGGCGGACAACAAAGTTTTTCGTGTAGAGAACAGTAGTGCTGATATTTTTTGTCATGTTCTGGGCAGTATTGGTTTATGCTTGCTATTGTGTGCGGTATTTGTTTATAATCATTCATTGAAGTTACCTCATGATGTTTTGTTCCTCTTGAGGCTCGATGATGTTTTTCACACGATGTGCATATCCCTTCGTTGCACTCCGGACACCAAACGGCAGCCTCGTTCACCACGTCCTGAGCTTCACATACACCACAAAATGATCCACTAGCTGAAGCCATTCTTATCTTCAAAACAAAATTCAAAATCATCTATTAGCTACTGACTTTAAAACATCTTAATTGTACTTCAAATCCGTTTCATTTAACTTGTAGTCCTAAACTTTGAACAGAAAATATCAAAACAAGAGGCTTCAAAGAGCCTGAATCGTTCACTATGACATTTTAGTATTCGTTTTTACCTTTATTGCAATCAGTTGTTTGTTCATTAGTGAATCTTATTTAGAAATCTTTTTGTATATCATGAGTCATTTTTACATTTATATTTATAAATATATCATATACATGTATATACATTCTAAAAATCGTTTATTATTTCAAAGTGGTATAATCTTACTTTAGCTTTGTTTAAACCTGTTTATTTACTTTTGACCTTAATTATTTATCCCTTGTAAATTTCATTTACTATGTTTTTTGCTTCAGGTATTGAAGATCAAATTTATTCGTTCATTGTGTGTTAATTTTAGTTTTTTTTTATTAAGTTAAGCCTTCCAATTTATATTTTATAGTGTGTTTTTTCGATGGCGTGATGTTATACTATTGTTTCAGAAAAGGGAGAAGGTTTGGTACCATTAAAACGTTTAATCCCGCTGCAAATGTTTGCATCTGTCCTAAGTCAGGAATCTGATGTACAGTAGTTGTCGTCTTTTTACGTAGTTCATACGTGTTTCTCGTTTCTCGTTTTTATATAGATTAGACCGTTGGTTTACCCGTATGAATGGTTTTACATTAGTAATTTTTGGAGCCCTTTATAGCTTGCCGTTCGGTGTGAGCCAAGGCTCCGTGTTGAAGGCCGTACCTTGACCTATAATGGTTAACATTAATATTTATAAATTGTTATTTGGATGGAGAGTTGTCTCTTTGGCACTCATATCACATATTCCTACATCTATATACAGTTCTTTTTAGATTATTACATAATCATTAAAGTAAAAAATCCTGATTCAAGATTTAATATTCATATTAGAGTCTGATATTTGGCCAAGTTTACCAACTAGAACTTTCTACTTTACCTCGAATTACTTTTATTTTATTATTTGGTTTAAAATCCCCAATTCCCTTTTAGATAAAACTTAAATCATCATTTAGTTGAATCACAGCTTAAAAGGTGTCAATTGTGTAAACGTATTTGTAGGTCTTGTTTTGCTGATATTTAATGGTTTTTTCTATCTTTTAGTTTCTGTAGCCCCCAGAAAAAAAATTCACCAATGAGTTATAAGGATTTGATTGACTGTTTTTGTAAGTCTTTTTTCTGTTATACTGTATTAGATTTTCTGTTTGAAAACACATCCAAGTTTGAAAACAGTAATCATCTTGCAAGGCCAATTACTGTTCTATTGGGCCAGTTGTTTGCAGAACATAAAAAAATAAACATCGAGAAAGGTGATCGTCGACTCGATGTACTTGAACGGAAATGTCTACATATACTTCATTCCTTTTACCTTTGAATATACAAACTATTCTTGACATTACATTTCTGGGGAAAATTTGGTTGATTATATAGGGAATCACTGAAGCATGACTGGAGCGGGGCCCCTCTCAGGGAGTCAGTGGTCCCCACTTATGAAAAGTTCTGGATCCGCCACTGGTAATTGTGTTTCTATAGCATGTATAGAAGCTATATAAAAATCCGTGGTCATCACAAAGAACTGAAAGGACTTTTGGTTTACTCTGCAAATTTAAATAAAAGTCATTTGCTAATGCATTGATAATTAAGTAGATGATATAAAATAATATTAGTAGTTTTACCTTAAATGTTTAGTTTCTGTCATTCAAAAATTCTTATCGAAACAATTCATGTTTTCTGAAAAGGTCAATAAATCAACCCGGATGTTTAAATGTCACTATATACACGTAACGCATGTATACTTTTCTTCAAAAGAAACGCAGCACATGCACAACAATTGGCAGCTGCATTCATCAATACAGTATATATTCCAGTTGTAAAATGAAGAGTTTAGACTGATAGCGCGAATAGAAAAGAGCGTCGATAATTTTATATATTTATTAAAAAAAAACTATAAATAGACAGTTAACGACAAAATATGAATTGGCGGGTGTCAAATATAACAGAGCGGGGTCTTAATAAACTAGTCAAAGCCGTTAAACATCTGTAGCAGTCGATGTCATATATATATCAGTGGTGGAACCTGAAATCAACTGACTGCCATAAGAGAACTCCAGCAACAATGATTCTTTAAATAATCACCATAAAATTTCCTGCAAAAAGGGGGTGGGCTATAACATACTCGGGAAAATGTGAAGCTTTTCATACATGGTGCAGCTATACATAATTTCTCTTATAAAACTTGAAATTAACATAGTTGTTGTCTCTGTTTCATTTGAATGATCAGCTCACTTATATTTTCATCAATGTCAATCTTAAAAAAACACAATTGGCATAAACTTAATTGTAGCACAGTGCCTTTTCAAGTAC
The DNA here is from genome assembly GCF_963676685.1 of Mytilus edulis. Taxonomy (NCBI): domain Eukaryota; kingdom Metazoa; phylum Mollusca; class Bivalvia; order Mytilida; family Mytilidae; genus Mytilus; species Mytilus edulis. The sequence continues at coordinate 45,512,661 of NC_092348.1, read as the reverse complement.
TTATGCTTTAAAACTATCTGGCGTTTTTCTGTTATCGTGGTAAGATAATTGTTTGTAACATATTTTTCAGTAATGACAAAAGGACGCGTATTTAAACATTGCGCGTCACTATCGTGAACAATCAGAACATCTACCATGTCTATCCAGATGATAAATAGCATTCGAGTTTGGCTGTTCCTGATGAAAGTAAATGACATTACGGAAAAACGCCTCGAACGCACCATTATGTTATCCTTCTGTTTCAAAGTCTTCAATCAACATTTATTTACTCTTAAGTTAACTAAAAACAACTATCGTTTATTCTTTATTTTTTTTATGTTAACATTGACAATCACATCCCACATGTATTTATGAAGGAGCCCGCCGCAATGATATGTTTACATATCATATCCTTGAGTGGTCTTTAAAACCGCCATTATGGTGTCCTAGTTTAGACTGTTCGAGACCGAACACATCTAATAAATCATACAATATCAAATTTATAACAGCAGTTCTAAACACGGATTCACCATAATTAAAGGACGAGAAACAGTTGCAAATATGTCATGGAGATGGTAAATATCGAGAAACTTTGGCAACTATTTCATCACAATTAAAGATCGCGAACTATTTTATCAATATTAATGACCGATAAACAGGGGCCGATATTAAAGGACATGAAACATAGGCTTATAGTCCATCCATATTGAATACCGATAAACAGTAGCAAATATAACATCCATATTAAAGGACAAGAACAATTTCGCAATAATTCATATAATGTGTTCTGTCATTTAGTTCGACAAAAAGAAGGGCGTGACACTTATATTGTCAATTATAAAAAAGAGCCTGTTTGACAGGGCAGAAATGTATCTTGCATCAGACAACTTGCACGGACCAATCACATACACTGTAGTTGAGAAATTATCTGAAAAAGTAGAATTTTCAAGTTCCATCTTGCACCCGCAATTTTTCTTCAACAATTCAGGCATATTTATTTGGAGTGTTTTAAGTTTCAGTATTAACTAGAGTATATACTACACCAACTATTGTCAATTAAACACTCTTTCCTATATTTCTTCTAATAAAATATTATAATTAAAATGTTCACCCCCCCTCCCCAAATTATGTTGTCCGGTGTTGTTTTCTGACAACTAAGTCATTCATCGAACATATAAATTAAGTAAACAGGCTTCCGATTTATTTTTACAAATATGATAGATTATATAGACAACTTGTTCTTAATGGTCTGATTATATTACATCTAAAGCATGTGATAAAATTTAGCATTTTTGAGGGTATTTTAAATGTTGTCCCAAAGGGTTGTTTCCCTCCTGTCATAACTGTTTTTCACCTCTAGAAACGTTTAAAAGACCAAGATTTGGTGTCTTGTAATGTAATGAGAAGAGCACCATTTCCTGAATGTATGACCCCGTATGTATTGGTGAATGGCAGCCAAATTGAAAAATTCAAATTCCCCAAGGATCAGAATTTAGAGGAGAATAATTTTGTTGTTCTCTCCTGTTACAGCCTTTTAGTGTACCTTCTGAGAATATTTCATTGACAGCTCTGTAACAGTAAATGTGTTTTTATAGTATATTATTAAATTGTAGATGGAAGTAAACTTCTACACAATTCGAATAAAAGAACAACAAGTATTGTGTAATTTCTTTCTGTTACGTTCTGTCATGTTACTTGATGAAAAGTAACAGCATAGCCATAATCAGCAACATGAAGGATGTTAAAGACAATTTCCCTGATGAATCACAAACTTTAAGTTTATCTTCCATATGCTAGCTATTTTTTTAATATAAATTATGATCATCATACTAAATAAATCTCAACATAATATACAGGTTATCGAATGAAAATACAGGGTTTTTACTTCTGATAACAGCAGAAAACATTGAGCAATTTTAGTATAGTAGATGGTAATAGAAAGGAATTTAACTTAGAATTTTCCATTACCTAGGCAGATTTTTCATCTCGCAAATACAGTTTAAAAAAATAATTTGCAATTATAACCACATTTAAAAAAATTACAGACAATAGTTCATAGATCCTCAATGTGTGTTCTTCCAGTTGTGTTATTAAAAATCCGGTTCTAAAGACTTTTTTTTTGTTTTTTTTTATTGCCAAAAATTAGACATTTTCATATATTATCTCAGTTGTTGAAAAGGTTCGCGTGGACGTCAATTTTTTGAAATAAGTAATTGGATATAGAATTACTACAAATTATGACATGCTTACTTATACACCCTTCACATGTTACGCTGTTGTAATGGAAAAGTCCATAGCTTCATCATTATTAAGGAAAGAAGTTAAACTGTATTATCGTTATCTTCAACCTAAAGATTTGTAACAGAGAGGCGAAATATATAAAAGTAACATCTAGCCTTGCGGTCATAAAACTTTCGAGTCAGTTTTTTGTACTCGTACTCGAAAATCAACCAATGAAAAGGCAGGGGTTGAAGTCATAAAACTTTGCTCAGTGCTCGGAGCACAAAAATCATGCTCGAAACATTAAATCCAGCATATTGATTGGTTGAATCTTGAGTCTGAGTACAAAAATCGTACTCGAAAGTTTTATGACCGCAAGGCCTGGATTTCATGTTTCGAGCATGATTTTTGTGCTCCAAGCACTGAGCAAAGTTTTATGACTTTAACCCCTAATTTCATACGTCAAAAATAAGCTGACAACGCCTTGGCAAAACAAAAAAACAACAGACAAACAACAGTACGCAAAACAGAGCATAGAAAACTAAAGACTACGCAACACATACCATATCAAAATGGGGGGATGACCTAAACTACTCTGGAAAGGTAAGACAACCCTACTCAAAATCTTGCTACCGCGATGATGTTGTTTATGTTAGTACAAACCCGGTAATATGTATGATTCGTTATGTCATATTCGTGGAAAACTGGTAGCGATTGTCGTATTGACACGTAGTTCTCTGACAAGATGTTTATATAATATAGTATGATATTCATTAACAAAGACCTATGTTGGTCTCATATTTTTTAGGAATATTTCTCCAGTTCTAAAACGTTTGTTTTCTCTTCGTCTAACAATTGCATCGACTGTCAAAAAACTTCTAGAAATTTTAACCACATAATTTACAGGAATAATTGATTGATGGATAGCAGTTTGAAAACACTAATTTTTATCGTTGAAGACTTGATTTCTCCTTAATAATAGTATGTGATCAAAATGACCAGCTGATTTTTAAGACTTATCTTCCTTAGATGTTAACTGTAAAATATAAGACAAATAAAGTTCACAATTTAACATCATATAAACGATCTGAAAGGAATGTTTAGCTTTAGGTGTTTAAATTTTTAAATGCAATTAAGTTCTTTAAACTGTATAGTAGCAAGTAATAAAACCAATTAAAGGATAAATCCAATCTAAAAGAGAAAAAAATCACACTGAAAATATAATTTAACAAAGATAAACAAACAGTCATGATACATGTTGTAGTCTAGTATGAGGTACAAAAGAAATGTCTCAATGTTGAAGTAACATACATTGTGCACACATTTTGCCATATTTGAGATTCCTTTGTAATACATTTTTGTAATACTTTACATAGATTTTTTAAATGTTAATCTTATTTGCCCTACGCAAATTTTCGACCATTTCCTACGTTTGATTTGAAATCAAATCGTTTAAAACTTTGATTTGAGAACAGTTTTGTATTGACGTTCAAAACTCACAATCCATTTGAATTTTCAAGGTACAAAACGAAAGGGAATCGTGTAAACTCTAACACGTTAAAGACTAGTGCAAAGATCGACAAATCGTTTCCTTTCTTCGCATACAAGTTTAACTATTTTACAAATAAATATAAATAGACTTTTCAGAATCATACAGACCTAAGACCCCAACTCAGCTAGCAATTAGATACATCTTGTCAGTCAACGTACGCGTGGTCGACGTTTTTGAATTCAGCAGTCAGTTCAATCAACTTGTAACGTTTATCTACCTCTGTGCAAATGCTGACGACCATGCGAGAATGTTCTGGTAAGGTTATTTTTACGTTTATACAACTTGATCAAAATTAGACTAAAACAAAAACGAGTATAAGGGTTCTTCTTAAGGACTGGCATCTTGATATTTACCTGTTAGTAATTCATTTTCAAGTTCTTAACTAAACTGTTGTAAAAAGGGGAATGTTTTAATCATGTTAATCAGTGTATGTAATGTGCGAATCCTGAAATGTCATTTTCTCTGTATCCGTGATGAATTTCGTATGTAGAATGATATAAATAAACAGACGACATATTCACGATTTTTTTTTAATAAAATAAGAAATAATATACAATATGTACTGTTTTTATAAATTCATGATAAATGTATTTGATGCGGACGGGTTTTAATCGCGTTTACAGCCACCCAGGTTTACGATTGATACACAGATAGATAAATATTAAGAATGATAGTTCACGAACAGAGCGTGCAAGAGTTTTAAAAGAAGCAGTCAATTATCATTTGTAGAAAAATGTACCTTTTAATAAATAAATTTGGTGTTTTTACTGTCTTCTGGTTGGTTAAAATTATTAGTTTTATTTTCAATGTTGTCAATTTTAATGGCGACACGCCCACTCTGACGTTGTGTATTCATACGCCAACATGTGTGTACGTTGTTATTGTTAATATAAATAATATAAAAAAGTTCTTCTAGTCTTATTTTTGATAGAAATTTATTTATAATGAATGGCAATAATTTATTTTGATTTTATTGAACCATAAAACTAATTTTTGACTCTTCACATGTTACATAATCCGCTTCGCGGATTATTCAATGTGAAGAGTCAAAAATTAGTTTTATGGTTCAATAAATACAAAATAGATAATAGCCATTCATTAATTATGATTTATTTAATGAATGGCTATTATTTATTTTGAATTTATTGAACCATAAAACTGATTTTTGACTTTTCACATTGAATAATCCGCGAAGCGGATTATGTAAAATGTGAAGAGTCAAAAATTAGTTTTATGGTTCAATAAAATCAAAAGAAATTATTGTCATTCATTATAAATAAATTTCTATCAAAAATAAGGCTATAAGAACTTTTTATATTATTTATATTAACAATAACAACGTACACACATGTTGGCGTATGAATACACAACGTCAGAGTGGGCGTGTCGCCATTAAAATTGACAACATTGAAAATAAAACTAATAATTTTAACCAACCAGTAGACAGTAAAAACACCAAATTTATTTATAATGTAGTATAACTTAAAACAGGTCTTGTTGTTCAGATTGTTGATATTAAATCTAATTCCATTTTGTTGTGTTTGTGATGCGATTCATGTTTACTGTTGAATACTGATACCAGACTTTCATTTTCACTGTAGAGCGATTTATTACTGTTGTATATGCGATGCATTTTCACAGACAGAAGGATTTAATTAATTTTCATCATAAAGTCGTAATTTAGCCGACTCTCTAACATAATTTATGAAGTCAGAAGGATTGATCATGTATGCATACTTTGTGAGTGAAAGACTGAGGTAATTTATCAATAAATTCCGTAAAAATGGCATTTATTGATAATGTTGTCAATTCTATTTTCTCTGATAAATTGTTCAGACCCAGATCTATATGTAGAATTAAATATATCCTTTCCTATGAAACACCATCATTGTTTACATACATCTTGGACAGCTAAGGCAACCATTTGATTTTTTTTAGAAATAAACTTATTTTTACATTGAGCCAAAGTAACTTGTATTTTTTTCCAGGGCCAATCAAAACCTACTAGGAGGGTTTGGGTTCGCCCCCCTCCCCAAGAAAATTTTGAAAATTAGACGTATACTCATTTTCTTCAATAAACCATTTATAAAAAAAAACAGAAGATGTGGTATGATTGCCAATGAGATAACTGTCCACAAGAGACTAAAATGACACAGACATTAACAACTATAGGTCACCGTACGGCCTTCAACAATGAGCAAAGCCCATACCGTATAGTCAGCTATAAAAGGCCCCGATATGATGAAAACGTTTAGACATTTACATTAAACTAATCTAAAGTTGATTAAGATGGTTTAACTTTTCAATCGGCACAATAATTTTCCATTTAATTGTATTTTTAAATTAAAAGTAAGGATTTGAAATGAGGGAGAAGATATTTATCAAGGGGCAAGGGGCAATAAATAAAACAAAATCACTATGCGTGATGCGTGGAAATGCGAAGGTAAATAGAAAACAACTTGTGTATGACGTTTTTTTTTTAGGACATCCTCTACTCTTCAATTTATCTAAACATAGATTGGACATAATATTTTATATATTTCCTTTACTACATTTAATTTTTCTTGCAAGTATCAAAAATTCTAATTTTCTTACACTTTGTTTGCAAAACATATCATTGACTGATTGTTGGATTTTTAAGTCCAGTGGCAAATATGTCATGCATATTCAGGACCAGAACAAATTAACATTGAATACAATAGGTATGTCCTGCCATAGAGGCCGACCGGCATGAAGGCCGGTGAAATTTGGACTGCCACGAATAAAATGATGGTATATTGGATAGGACAGAAATTTAGCCTTGCAACAGGCCACCTACGGACCCCTCAACGATTTGTTCCCAAGGGTCTTACCGTGCAGATAGCATGGCACTCTCTTTCCACAAGGCATCGGATTGTATGTCCCGATTTTTACCGGACGTTGCTGCGTACTTGTACATCCCGGACAGCCAAACGGACGCCCCACTTTGGCGAGGGTTTTTATTGCCGGTCAACGAAAGACCAAGGGTGACCATATTTTCCATTCTTGGGGTTCCATGCAAATAAATAACTTTGTAGAATGTTTAACTGAAAACGTATTACACAGTTAGGGTGATTTCCTTCGTTGTCTCAAAAAAGTCCCATTGTTTCGTATCAACCAATAGTATAAACTTAACAAGCAGGGTCGCAGTGAAACATTTTTTTATAGCAGTAAAATTTAAAAAAAAAGTCTTTATCTTAATTATCCCATAAAAAAAACAAATAAATGCCTTGATGTCTTTTCATGTTTTTGACAGGTTGCTGTTTCATTGTGCTCTCCAAATATACTTTTATTTTCACTTAGATATAAATAAGGAATTATTTGAATACATTTACTACATAAACTAATATAAAAGAAGAAGATGTGGTATGATTGCCAATGAGAGAAACGACCAAATGGCACAGAAATTTACAATTAAATGTCACCGTACGGCCTTCAACAATGAGTAAAACCCATACAGCATAGTCAGCTATAAAATAATACATGTGATTCCAATGGGTACGAATTTTAACTGTTTTATTTTTTTTTTTAAATTTGAAGATACTAGGAATTCATCTCATAAGTGAAGCTGGCAAACGTATGTATTCAATCAATGTGATTTTTCCACGGCATTTATAATAATCCAAAATCCTTCTCAATGCAACCTACAACCACTGATGTTATAAAAATGAATTACAAAAATAACAATGATTAATGGTTTGATTGTTGGCGTTTAACATTACTTTCTGCGCTCTTTGTTTCATCATGGCAGCCTATCTGGGCAACTATAGGCCCTTTCTCACTACAAACCTAATTTCCACTGTACTTTTATTAGTTCATACATAGAGTGGCGTTATGAAAGGCTTTACAAAATCTTTTCAATGATTTTTGTTTGCCAAAATCTATCTATTTCAGTATTTGTCTGAAAATACATATATCTAAATCATAATCTTCATAAATATGTAAAAATCGAAAATATGAGATCTTTTTTGAAGAAAAACAAAATTAACAAAATGCGGTTTTGAGCTATTTTTCAGGGACGCTGATAATTTACTTGGTCGTCTTTTCAGAAATAAGCCAATGTTCGAATCTCAAAGTAAATTAAGTTTACCTACGAAAATGTGAATTTTAGTAAAGATTGAAAGTCTTTCTGAAAATGGCCCTGGTGTCCAATAAATTCTGAGGAAATTGGCTCTACAAATTTAATTAAGTATACTCAATTGGAAACTGACAATTAACAGAGTAAACATGACTTGTTATTTTAGTAATGTCAATAATAGTTTTACACTATTTACATACATCATATTTTTTTAAAGTCTACAGACTGTTTCAAACTGTTTGATTTCTGAATGTTTAGCCGATCATTTAACTTCATACAAACTGGCTGGTCCACATAAATTCGTTACCATTAAAATATTTCTTTCTTTGTCAAAATAGATACCACAAGGGTATTGAATCCCATTTTCTTCTGCTAACAATCGACGCGCTTGCTTTCCATCTGGTGAAAGAACAACGATACTGTTATTTCCAGCGGATACCACGTACACGTTGGAATCATTATCAACTGCTACTCCAGCAACATATTTCAAAATTGATTCGTCTTTGTATTCCCAAACCTTCTGCCCCGTGACTGTGTAGCATGTAATGGTACCTGATTCATATTCTGTATGGTATATCTTGTCTTTAGATGTTGTAACATAGTTCCAGTGATGCTGGCCATCGACTTTAACAAATGTGGTGGCTGTACTTTCACTATTGACGTCTGCTGTTTGAATACCACTTCCGTTTTCATGATATATTAATCTTCCATTTTCATTTGTAATGCCGTAGCACTGATTGGACGTTTTAATCTGGTTTACAGTATCTTTATTGACGATGTTGATGATTTCTATCTGATAAGGCTCTCCAACATGGGTGACAGCAACCGTGTTTTCATCAATATATGTAACATCTAAAGGGAAATGTGATACAGGTATTTCATAAACAAATAATCCATTGTCGCTGTGGATTACAAGCCGATGATTGTTTACATCTACGAAGAAAATTTTCTCAGAAGGCATGATAGTGCAGCCCGTGATTCCTATTCCTTTATTTCCTTCCGATATCTCAATTTTTTTTATTAAGGTAAGATTAATGTCATTGATTGTTTTTGATATCGTCGGTACCATTTGCTGAGCTTGTTTTCCTCTATCAGTTTTACTAGCTGAAGCCATTCTAATCTTAAAACAAAATTCAAAAGTACATAGCTACTGACTTTAAAACGAGCTAAAAGTATTTCAATATGAATAAGAAGATGTGGTATGAGTGCCATTGAGACAATTCTCCAGAAAAGTCACAATGTGTAAACAGTAAACACTTATAGGTCAAAGTACGACCTTCAACACGGAGCCTTGGCTTACGCCGAACAGCTAGCTATAAAAAAACCCATAATGACTATTGTAAAACAATTCAAACAGGCAACCACAAGTCTAATCTTTTTAAAAAACTAGAAACGACATGTACTTAATGGAAAAAATGGTTATTCAGGGTCAATAACTCCCAAAAGGGGTCATTGAACAATTTCGGCTATGTTGACTTACTTGAGGATCTAACGATACAATTTCCTATAACATGTCAATGGACGTTTACATGTAAAGCCTTTTTGAATTATTTGTAGATTTCTTTTATTTACAGTTTCCCTCTATTGATTATTTTTTTGCAAAAATAGTAAAAACTGTCTTTCCAAGGCAGTAACTCCTGAAAGATGTTAACTGACGATTTCATTCATGTTGACTTAGTAGATCTCATTTTGTTGAAAATTGTTGCTATTTACAGTTTTTCTCTATTATGGTTTCTGCTAAATTGAATAAAATCATCTTCCAATGGCAATAAATCTTATAAGAAATCAATTGCAATTTCAGCAATGTTGACTTATTTGTAGATTTTTTTGCCTACTATTTTGCTATTCGCTATTTGCAGTTTCTGTGTATCTATCATGGTTTCTGCCAAAAAATGGTAAAAATCATCTGTCAAGGACAAGTTCAGGACAGGGTTAAAAAATGGGCAAATGAACTTTTAACCAGCTTTGGTGACAATAGTGACAACGGTGACATGTCAATTTTTTCTGAAATTGCAATAAGAAAAAGACATTGACCTTTTGATCAGTTGAACCCTGTCAGGTTTTTCTCATATAACTGCTTTATTTTTTTAGGTTTAAGCCAAAAACTGTTTTTTATCAATATGTTCAGGTTTTGCAGCATCACCCATGTTTGTTCATGGATGAAATTCATGATTTCATTTTGTTGAACTAGATTTCCTAAAGAACATTGTTTTCATGTATACAGTTTGGTAGCATTTGTCTCAGTAGATTAAGAGAATGAGCATTTTAATCTTACAAGCCTTAGGATGAATACGACAGACGACGACGACAGATGAAGGACGACGACAGAGGAAGGACAACAGACGACAAGTGACGACAAAAAACGAAAAACGAGAGTTATGTAACTTTTATACATCTACACGCTTTATGTCATAAACTTCATACAGGAGGATACTATTGGGTTTGTCTGTATATAGAAAAAAATCAAGGTGTAAATATGATTATTTTTCCCAAATGTTTCGATAAACTATCATATTTATTTTGTAGTTTTGTAAGTTACAAACAACAATAAACCATGTCTCCTTTATTTACCTGATCACAATAGAAGTATTCGTATACGTTAATACGCTTTATTTATTATACCTTTAATTATGCAAACCATTCTTAAACATTACAAAATGTATGTCATGGTGTTTCTAAAGCATGTATAGAAGGTCATAACAATTAAAGAATTGGAAAGTACTTTTGGTTTACTCTGCAATACCCAAATAAAAGTCTTTGCTAACATCTTGATTTGTAGGTTAATAAAAATAATATAAGTGACTTTACCTTAAAATGTGTATGTCCTCATATACAAATCCCTATCAAAACATATCATGTGTTCTCAAAAGGTCAATAAATCAACCCGGATGTATAAAGGTCACAAACACGTAATGTATGTATACTTGCCACCAAAGCAAACGCAGCACATATACCAAAACTAACTGCTGCTTTCTTTTTATATATAGTATATTCCAGCTGTAAAAAGAAGACTGTTATCGCGAATAAAAAAGAGACTACAAAAGTACAAATACGTATATAATAAAACAAAAATTATAAATAGACAATTAACAATAAACAAATGATAAAATTGGGCGACCTACATTTGCGCTAAGAAGTGGTATTACGTTTGTGTGAATTAACCTGTAAATCTACCCTAGTTGTTACATGTGATTTAATCCTGAGAATAACCTGAATTTTACACTTTTGTTTTAGGAAAAATGCGTTATCTCGTTGGTTGTTTTTCGCTTGGTTTTGAACTTAAATTAGCAATCATACCACATCTTATTTCTTATATTGAACATATTAATCTATATTACGGATTAAAATTGTGTCGAGTTTTGTGATTGGATAACAACATAGACATGTCAGTATATATTCAGGAAACTGCCGGGGTATATACGATTTTTTTTTATCCTAATTGGAACCTCAACAAAGTCTTCATAACGAACGTTACTATGTGACGTAGTCGTCAGCTATACAGAACACTTACAACATGTCAGAGGCTCACGGAGGGACAATTATGACGTACATTCGTCAATAATACGTTTATAATTTAAAATCCGACGATTTACATATCAAATGCTTAATTAATGTCTTAAAGTGTTATTATACATTATTACATACACAATAAAATTATTTTCACAGCAAATTACAAAATTCTTCACATATGCGGAAATCATTAGGTTGTGGTTTTCAATATATTTGTTACAAAAGTTATAAAACATAAAACGTCACACAACATACAAAAAGTATACACGAAATCTAAAAACTTTATTGAAAAAATATTCAAAAGAAAAAAACAAATACTTGTCAAGATGACACAAGTCCATTTAAATGAATAACTCAAAAGAAACAATAAATATGTATTGCATATACTGCATTGTGAATGTTTAACAAATACTTGGTACTGGCAAAAAATATTAAGACAGGGGTAATCCGTAATATATGTGTAATTCAGGTTTCGGACAGAATATATAATAATATGACATTCCCGGCTTACAGTTTATATCCCTTCGTCTTCGGCTCAGGGAATATAAACCGTAGCCGGGATTGTTAAATTATATACCCTGTCTTAGACCTGAATAAGATAATATTAGAAAAGTCTTTATTCGTTTATATATATAACATTTACAGAGGCATTAGCTGTCAAATTCATGTTTACCGATTTGACTCAAATTATCATATTTGATTCATAACATATTAAAACGTGTATCCAAATTATAAAAAAGTCTAAAATAAACAATTTACAATGCATGAGCACGATAATATGTATCCGCATTCCGTGTGTATTTAAGTCTAGACGCCATCTAATTAACCATCGAGGTGACATCCAAATATTGCCGACAGTCATATAACCCGACATGAACATAAATATAGATATAAATAGATAGCGAACTCTTGCAATTAGATTTTTCTAGGTCTGTTGGATTTCATATTGTAGGCTGAAAATATATATTAACCGTCGTTTTAACTTGTATAAGAATGAGTTTTTGTGGATCGAATCAGTCAATAAAATGGTTTACCCTTGTCCTACATAAGCTTTCAAGGTTGACATTCTATTCCTTTTAATAATTGAGCATGCCTAATTCATGCATAATACAATTCTAGCTAAGGGGTTAAATTGAAGGTCACATGAATATGGACTCAATGAGGTCGAATTATTCAGTTGCAAGTGAATAATTCATTAGCGATGTTTACTAGCTTATTTTGACAAAATGGAACAAAACTTGCTGCTAAAAACGAATTGTTATTTCACTATTTCACTTTCATTAATGATGATGGAAAAAAATCAGATTTTATTATTATTTATATCTCGTAGCTAGCCTTTAAAAGCCTTGCATTTATGCACAAGACAAGTTTTGAAAAAAATATCCTGAATATCCCGGAGAGAAACATTCAAAGTGTACAATTATGAATAAAACACAGTATACATAAATATGATATCTATGGGAAGCATCTATCAACCAGTCCCTGCCTGTTACTTGTATGCTAGAGATTTCAGATAACATTGGCGGGTAATTTCCCGTTTGAAATTTCAAAAATTTGTTTACAGTGAACTGAGTTTTATCTTTGTGCGCTATCGCTTATTTGGTTATCGCTACCGAGAATTGTAATGTAAGGCGTTGCCTGGAGTTGCAGTATAATCTCAATATAGGTGTAGATGGCTGGATGAGTAGAATAAAACTGTTCATTGTAATGGCTGTGAAGACTCTCTGGTCCATTGTTGGTATGGTTTGTTGTTTTCGTTGGGCGTTAGAAATTAGTTTTGACTTTCGTTTAGTTTCGGAAATCATAATTTGTTTGTAGCGCAAACGTGGATTAACTTCGCTCAAACGTAATACGACTTCCATTAGCGTAAACGTAACGCGTCGATATTATTGAACATTAGACTGTCTCAAGTCCGACCGTGCGAGGTCTTGATAGAAGATCTGTGACTAGTTCTGAAACTGTTATAAACTAGGAATGATTTGTAGTTTGTCATACTGTAAAGACAACTGTCCATTGTTGAAGACTACGTTTTTGTACTTAGATGTCTTTTTGGATAATTTGTGTTGGAAGTCGTTGTAGTTTATAGCTGTGGTCACACATTACCGGATAGCACAAACGGACGACTAGCGGATGAACAAAAAGTTTTCCGTTGACAAAATTGTTATCCTTTGGGAGTCCGTTGATGTACTGACCAAATAAAACAGACGCGTAATTAACAAATGCATAACTGACAAACACAGGATATGCAACATATACGTACGAGAAACGGAAACGTACCGGACAGAACGGATGTCGAACGTACATCCAACGGACGAGTACCGCATAAAACTGACACCTAACGGAAGCGTACCGAACAAAACGGACGAACAAGATATGCGAAAAAACTAAAGAAGACAATAATAAAACATGTAAAAGTTTCCGTGTAACTGGTTTTGGTGTTTTCTTCAAAATGCCGCAAAAGGGTAGTTTCTGGCCTGAATAAGAGCTGCTTAATAGTGAAGCCGTGCTCTTACTCCAAGATCAATTATGAATGATAAGCATTCATAACACTCAAGATATCTGATATACCAATTATTGGCATATCTGACATTGTCTGACGCGAATTTTTCAAATTGGCATTTATCCGTTTCAGATCCGTTCATCGTCCGTTTTATCCGTTATACGCACAGGCACTTGTCTCAGCTTATTTTCTCCCCTATATACCTTAATATAACACAAGGTACATTGTACTTAACTCGTATTTTTTTTAAATGTCAGCCGGTCGCGAAATTTCGTTATATACCAATTTCGCGGTTGTCAACCCCACTAAAACTTGTCGTAAATATAAATTGATTTTTCTACACAATGTTGTATAACACGCCTTATTTTGTTGTCGGAATCATCCGTAGCAATCCTACCCAAGTATGTCAATCGTAATTAATTCGTGAACCGACGCTTAATTGGAATGTTACTGATATTACTGAAACATCAATGAGTACACCTAGATACACGTGGTATATCAAAATCTTGAATATTTTGCAAATCATATGTTGGGATATTTCGTGAGAATATAGTTCATATAGTTATTGCATAGAGATGTAGTACTTTTTGTTTTAAAAAAAAGTGAAATATGAAAATGTATTTGTTTCAGAAAAAGTTCTTCATACTTATAGTCTGCTCTTTGTTGTCGGGTCAGAAATAAGCCATAGGCTTCTACAGACCTCTGAAATGTTCTAATAAGAATACAAACAGAATCAAACAGTATGGTGATTTTAACTGTAATATGCACTAACAAAAGCGATCTGTATAGTGAATTCAACGTTGGGAAGTAAAAAAATCAAAAACAGAAGCAAACTGTATTGTGATCACTGTGGAAAGTTGAAAAAATCCAGAACGATCTAATAGGTGATTATAACTGTGGGAATTAAAAAAAAATAGAACAATATGTATGCTTAGTTCAAATTTGGAAAGTACAATAAGAGGAAAATTGAATTTTTTGTTCAACGATCATGTTGCGTTTATGTGGTACTTGGAGTAAAGCTTTATATATAGAACTATTGACATTAGATTTTTTGAATTGGTATTGAAACATTAAAAAGTTAAAAAGTTAAAAACATTTATCATATACTTAGCATTGATATGATAGCTTTTGCATATGTGTAATGAGCGGAAGTACACAAGCCATAATTTCCCACACGGGCTGATAACCCATATCAGGTGCATCTCGTGCACAAAACCCATAATAGTGCCTTTCGTGCAAGTTACTTCCGGTGTTTTCGGTATCGGTTGTTTACTTTTCCATCGTGACGTCAGATGTTTTTTATGACGACGTCAAAATTTACGGGAACTTTTGTTGAGATAGTTTAATACTTGCTAACAAATGCCATTGAGAATTATGAATCATTTTATAGTACAACAAACATGGAGTAGTAATGATCGTAAAACTCTTCTAAATTTTCAATGTTACAAAATGCCTCTGTAGGAAATGTTACCATAAATATATAAGGAGTTAATGATGCTGTTGTTGGGGGTCTCGGGATGATACCCAGGCTAATATGGAAAAGGCCATGCATTAATCTCTATATATCACGAAACCATTTCCAACAAGACCCACTTTTCCCATTGTTTCCAACTATTTGTACACATTCTGACTTTGATTGAGAGATGTCTCATTGGCAGCTACAATACATCATTCTTTTTATAACTATTTTACCCTAATGACCGATAGATGATTGCATTTTGTGTTTCCATATTTCAATGTATGCCTATTTCATGTACATATACACTGTCGATTACCTATAACAAATATTCATCAATTTCTGTTCATGTGGTATTATTCAAATTAAATTCCCACAATCAATATAACAATTATTCGTTAAATTCAATAAGAATTCTAATGTTGCCCCGACACGTTTGAAAGGTTCATATGCATCAATTTCTTTCCTGTTTTTAATCCTACGGTGAACAAAAGCCTGCTAAAGGATATTTACTTAAGGACAGTATTACCACTATCACCATTAAAACCATATGGAGTACTAAATGACAATTTATTGACATATGTATACTATCTAGAGAAAGGCAACACATACTTCATGTATTTACATATAGATCTTATCAGTTTTCGATTGAAAGTCTCTGTTTTAACTTGATTCTTTTTCAGATGAAAGGGTTTTTTTTCCGCGTTACAACGATTATATTTTTAGCACAAAACATTACGGTATTATAATTTAACCTGTGTAACCAAATTGTTAATTCTATATCGTCGATGGGCTATCAAAATTTTGTAAATTATAATTTTTTCTTAAGAAAAAACAGGATTTAAAATTTTTGTTGAAATGAATGCTTCAAAAATGTAGAAAGTGAACTTGAATATTTTTGTAAGTAGCAGCGAAATAAAAAATTATGATGTCTGTAAATTACGTAAAAACTAAACTTATTTTAACCGAAATGAAGAAATATACATTAGTTGATTCCCGAATCTATTAATAAACACCGTTTAAATTTACATACAACATTTTGGGAGCAAACGTTCACTTTACAAGAAATTGATATTTTGACCTTTGTCTAATGTTTCAATTGGTCCAACTGTATGTACATTTGGAGTATCAATGTCTGCCTTCCGCCAAGACGATTTGTGTGAAAAGGTAAGTATGCCAAAAAAGCCCTCACATACGACATTTTGGAAGCCCAACGACGATATGCGTTATCTCCCCGTATACTACATGTACTCTTGTTGTCGGTATTCATTCATAACCGTAAACAGCATATCACATGTTTTAAACAATTTTAACCGAAACCATCCGGTAAAATATAATGAAAGTTATTATCCTTTTCACATTTAACTTTCGTGATATGTCGATTTAACTCATCAACTGCTCTACCATATATATTACAGACCTAAACTCTTTAAATTCAAATATCAAAACAATAAAGAAAAATAACACAAATGCCGGAAGTAATATTTTTTTCATATAGAAGCTTTATATTTTTGAAATGAGGGAACGATAGTCTATCTTTCGACACAAAAAGATCTTGTAACAATTTAAATTGCATATTGCATGTGTCGCGTTTAGTTTGTTATTCAGTATATACCACTTTAAAGAAATGCGAATTTCACTTGATTTACGTAGGGAATGAATTTTTGGTTTCGCTTGTTATGATAATAGTCTCCTGAAAGATAAACCAATCAGCTTAATACCGACTACTTATAATAAGTGATGTCATATTTCAGATCACAACACAAGAAAAAAACTCGATTGTGGAAGGTGTTAAAATGGATATCATTAAAATTGCTGTACTTTTATTCTACTGCGCATCATTGAGATTCCTAATCTATTGTAAAACATTTGATGACATTTCTCAACTTGCGAGACAACTGAAACATATTGCATTAGATGTTCATCCGAGATTAAACCAAAACGAATTCGTTAATGTTTCCATAACGGCGTTTATGGCTTCAATATTGGACTATAACGAAGTTTCAGGGACACTGCAAACAGTCGTGTCGTACTATTTGACTTGGACGGACGAAATGAGAAGATGGAAAAGCTCTGCATATGGGAATGTCAGTTCAATGAATTTACAGATTACAAGCATTTGGATTCCGGAAATAAGCGTGAATAACATGGTTCGTCAAAAAGCCATATTAATGTATCATAATTATATGGAAATAAGAAAAGCATACGTTAACTATAAATCAGACGGCTCCGCAGTTTATTTATTAGGTGGTGCGCAAGAACTTCTATGTTCTTCTAATGTGAAGCATTTTCCGTTTGATTCACACGCATGCTCTATTGAACTCGTTACAACGCACGCATTAGATAACGTTATTATTATAACAGCAATAAAAACCATGGACTTGACATACGGTGTGCCAAACCCAAAATGGAGCATAACAGAAAATATTGTACACAGGAATGTTTATTTATATACCTCAAAAGAAGCTTTAACATTACATTATCAAGAAATCCGAGTTTTCTAATATTGAACTTAGTTCTTCCTATTGTTCGCCTCAGTTTTGCCAATTTTCTGGTGTTTTGTATTCCTGCTACGTCTGGTGAACGTGGTTCCTTGGCGTTTACTATTCTTCTAACTTTCGTTGTTTTCATAACGCGAGTTACCGACATACTTCCAGCATGCAAACCAATTTCATATTTCAATATCTTTCTTGCAGTTCAACTCTTTTGCAGTGTTTTAATAACATTTTGTGCAGTTTGGAGCATCTCTTTGCACCATAAATTTGTTTAAAATGATACACAATAAATGTTTCCACGATTCGTACTGCAAATGAGTTGTGCGTATCGTAATTTAGGTTCGACAAAGCAACGGAAAGTCGACAACAAACGCATCCTGCCCCCTAGAGGGTTCACAGAAGAACATAGCAATGACACATGTTTAGAAAAAGGCGCTCATTTGCGAAAGGAGCAGCAACTTCATGAAGATAACAAGAATGAAAGTAAATTTACAAAGGATATCCATCAATACTGTTTGACATTTATAGATTCAATTTGCTTTAATCTATTCCTTATTATTCTGTGTATACATCTGATTGTTCATGGAATGTTTTTCTCGTATAAATCTTAATCAATAATAGGATCCCACGGAACTAATACCATGTTTTGAATGCTAAAACATTTAGCTAATACATGTGTTAGTAAATAAATGTTTGTGTATGATATACATTTAAAAAATGTTGTAAATATGAAATTAAAAAACTTTTTTTCATATAGAAATAAAGACTGTCATACCCAATACAATACTGAAGTACGCTGTTTGGTATTAATGTACTAACACGATACGGAATGTAATATCTTCCAATTTTTAATAATTAAGCACACTTGTACTTTCAATCAGGTTACAACGAATTATGAAAGAAAAAATTGGGGGTTATCATTTTTAGGTAATTCTAATTAGAAAACATTAATTTGGTCGACAAGTTCTCTTAGATAAATAGAGAAAATGTCTTTTTCTTTTGAATTAAGATTTTTTTAATGGATGGCTATGTTCCCATATACGGAAAAAGACTAGAATAGAAACTTGAATACAGTTTATTTTTATGTAAAAATTGACAAAATAACTCACCATACAAAACCAATCTCACCGTATTACTATACTGAATTACACTGTTTGGTATTATTAAATGTATTAGTAGCTTATATATGGATGTACGATTTGCACAGTGGTCGAAGTTATGTCATATTGAAGGGTTTTTAAAATAAATTTTTCCAAAATTTTTTAAATATCATGCCACTTGCCTGAAGTTTTCTCTGAAAATTCAATCATTCTCAAGTAGCTGTGAATCTAATATCATAATGTTACAATTTGAAAAATTGTCAATAATTTAGTATGCTGTTTACTATAGTTGAAAAAAATTCAAGATAGGCGAAATATACCAAAGGGCCATTCAAACTTACACTTCAAAAATAGACGGACAACGCCTTAACAAAGAAAAAAAAGACAAAAAGACAAACAGACAAAAAGACATCAGACAAACACTGGTACACAAACACAACATATAAACTAAAGTTGGGCAACTCGAACCGCCATCCAAATCTGTGGGAGATCTCAGTTGCTCCTGAAGGGTAAACAGATCCAGCTTCACATGTGACACCCGTTTATATAGAAATGAATTTTTATTCATTCACAATAAAGGAATGTTGAAATCTAAAAGTTATTTTTTTATTCATATTGGTAATTTTTAAAGATGTTGATGCAATGTCAAGACAACTGAAATCCATTCCTCTCTGTTCTGTTTTTGACGGAAATAATATTTTATTTTACATTACGCTTCTGATCGTGTCTTCCGGCAAATTTGCAAACACCCGATTTTCGAACATATAATCATTGATATAATTTACTAATTGTAAATAACACATGGCCCATTAGTTTAGATTAGTTCATTGAGATACCCCAGCATCAACGGCCTGTTGCACTTTGTTGATGTTGTCTAATTCACCACGACGCTCGGCTTTAAGGAAGCATATGAATGAGTAAACACACCATTTTGTATTATCAGGTTTCCTGTAACTGTTAAATTTCGAATTTAGTAGTTTATATTGGGCTTTTTTCAGAATATAACATACTTATATCTGTTATATGTTCATGTGTCGGTATCGATGTTTTAGCACTTAGTTGAAAATACGATATTTACGTAAAGCATTGATGATATTATAATACTTTATCTTGGAGTATACTACATGTTTGTTTGAGATACTTAGCGCAAATGCACAAATGTCTGCTGTTTTACTTTCACAAAGTATTAGGTTGGTGTTGATGATTGATAACAAACTGGTGAGTAGGATATGATAGCAGCTAATTCATCATATATTATTCTAGATATTCTATGGCTTATTTCCGTTTGCCTTCGTATATTTAATGAGTCCAATGGGATATTCTATATTTTGTCTCGGCTATACTTAAGTTAATATGTCTTTCCATTTTTTAATGGCACGGTACATATTTAACTGATGTTTTAAGACTTCTTAAATGCTAACATTATTAGTGAATTGTGTATTCAAAGTTTCTTCTCTTTCATTGTCGTTTTCTGCTAGAATACCTGCTTTAATAGTGGTGGTACATTTTGAGAGTTCCTTTTTATTTATCTGACCTGGCCCTACCATTTGAGATCTTCTCGTCTTTGTTAACCTTTCTCAAAAAAAAAACTATTTTTGAAACTACTGGGCCTAATGTTATTGAACACATTTTAGAAAGTTGTCTGACAGTTTTGATTAACAACAATATATCATTGGTGTTTCGAGCTCTACCTTATTTCCTTTCACGTCAAAACGGTCAAATGATTTCTAGTAAGGTTAGTGTCCTTATATGACGAATTTCACCACTTTCCATCTTTGCCTATTATATTGAATTATTATAATAAATCGGTAGAAATTCTTAATAGCAAAAACTACCTGAACGACAAGGTCAACATGACTGTCGAAATCGTTAGTCGAGTCGTTATTGGATAGATTGATTTGATTTTTGGTGTTTTAACGCCACATTTAAGCACCGTATTTAGGCTATTTCGTGGCGGCCCGTTTTTATTGGTGGAGGAAGCCGGAGTGCCCGAGAAAACCATTGACCTTCGATAGGACACTGACAATACTAGTCAATTAAGATTGGAGTGAAGTCCTACCGCACGAGCGGAGTTCGAACTCACAACATTAATGTTGACTAGCTAGTGATGACAGTAGTAACTACTTAGATCCCTCGGCCACCTATGCTTCCGTCTATCTGATAGTGTATAACATCTCGCCCCTTATTAAATCTATATTGTATTAAAATGGTGTCATTGGTCACGTTTATTTGTTCAGTGTATATTCACTTGCTTTTGTTAATATGTCTTTGATTGAGTTAAGCTATTTCAATTGCTATTTCATAGTGTGTCTTTTATGTAGTGATGTAAATAGTTATCAAAGATGTAAGACTATTGTTTCAGGTAATGGTGAAGGTTGGTACTTATTGAAACATTTAATCCCGTTGCATTTGAACTGTCCTAAGTCAGGTACCTGATGGTCAGTGTGTGTCGCTTTTTGATGTAGTCCCTAAGTGTTTTTCGTTTCACATTTTTTTATATAGATTAGATTAGACCATTAGTATTCCTGTTTGAATGGTTCTACCGTTTTTTGGGAGGCCCTTTAGACCTTGATGCTCAATGTAAGCCAATTGTCCGTGTTGAAAACCATACTTTGACCTATAACGGTTTACTTTTACAAATTTTGACTTGAATGGAGAGTTGTCTCATTGGCACTCATACAACAATTTCTTATATCTATAATGTGCCGGCTGTAAAAAAGGGAGACACATTAATAATAATTAATTAATTGGAGAAAAAAAGTCATATAACATTAAAGGATTTGGAAGATAGTTAACAATTGGAATTTATTTTCTGACCATCAACCAAAACTAAGGTAGAAACTATGTTTCCTTTACAAAACAGTTGTTAGTGTTTCGAGTAGGGGAATGGTTATTGTAATTCAAACTATATTATTATATATACAATTTTCATCTTGTTTAAATATACATTTTATGCTATTTTCTTGTTTTTAAAACATGCTTGTGTTATTTTGTGTTATTAATTTTGTCACAAATCATATCTGATCAGATGATTTACAATTAATATGTCAATAAAATGTTTTTTTTTAATATAGGATTAAATCACTTGAAATAGATACATGACAAAAGCGTTTTTCTATGTAAATTAATCGAGTTAATCGAATTAGACTTATCACATCGTTTGTAATTAAATGAAAGACATGGCAAGTGCCGGTAGACGAACATGATCTGATAATCCTGATGGAACATCTACGATCATCCCAGTATTTGTGCTTCGACTTTAGTCCTTTATGCTGAATATTGTGTTATGTACTTTTTACTCTTGTCGTTTAGTTGTTTTTTTTTTGGTTATTTTTTTGTCAATAGTTTTATTTTTGTCCAGTTTAGATATCCCTTTAGTATCTTAATAGTCATAAACCAATAAATAATGTGTTTCATAATATGTGTTTTGTATCAAGCAGCAATCCCAAATTACAAATGTATGTTGTGGAACTCATATTCAAGTCGCAAAGTTGGTGACATTGAATGTGTAGTTTTAGTCCGTTGAGAACTTTCTATTAGCACCAAATTGACCAAAACAATACCAACTAGGATTAAAGCGCACGATATATTTATAATTTCGTTTTTGCATGATGTTCACACATGTTTTGTGAATTTTTTTTATCACCTGCAGTTTAAATTCATAGCTGCAATCCATCTTGTTTTTAAAAAAAGCGGGTGGCATACGTATAACTGTATCTTTTCTATGCTACACAAAAGTCTATGTTACAGGGGGGTGGTATATGTATACAACGAAAATCTTACAACTTATTAATGGAAAGTATTTTCTTTTACTGACAATACATTTTCAAGTAACAGTTAGTAATTGTATATGTGTATCTATTCTTTATGACAAAAATATCATTGTAACAGAAAGATGGTTAATATAAACATGCAACGATGGTATTTGATCCAAAATGTCTAAGTAACAGGAAGGTGGTAGAAGTATACATTTGCCTGTTATTAAGGGATGTAAATGTAACACACTGGTATATGTTCTAGCAGATGGATAGCGAACATATATAGATGTTTGTTTTCCTTTTTTGACAAATTCTGCCCATGTAATAAGTGGGTTGGAATGTATTCATATATTTGTTTCAACATGATTAACTGTCCACGTGACACATCTAAGGGTCACATATGTAATTTGTGAATAACAATTATTCATTTAACAGACCTTTGACAGATTTAGCATTGTAAAGGAAGAAATAAACATGCATACATATCTTGTGGTTACCAGGACTAAACGTTTACCAACAACTTAGGTTAATCTGTAATGTGTTTGAGGGGTTAACATAATTATTTGTCAATTTAGATGATAAACCTCGAATAAAAAAAATAGTTTAGCATTTAAAAGTCGAACAAATGTGATATTGTGTTGATGTTCCAATTATAGTTATAATGGCATACATATACGTTCCTGACTGATCCTGACCTAATCAAGTATTTGATCTGTTTATTTTGTTGATGTTAAGGTTTTTGATAATTATTTACACAACACCACTGTTGATGAACGTTTCGTCCCCGAGTGTATCAACAGCCTAGTAGGCAGCACTTCGGTGTTGACATGCGTATCAATGATAGGGTCCTTTCTATTAATATGCTGATTGCAAAAGTATGAATTATTCGAAATATTTAGGATTTTCCCATCCAAGGCATAGATTATATGTCCGCCAACCATGGTACAGTGAATATTCTTTATGTAATAAATGCTCTTAATAAAGCTTACTTTGATGAATAACAAAATAACCTTTTCATCAGAATTTCTTATATCACATTTCCTCTTAAACTCTTTGTAGTGAACGTTCTTTTGTTTTATGGAAAGAACTATATAACTTAAAAATTATTCATGTCGACTTAAAAATGAAAGTTTCCTAGAGTATGAAGTTTTGCGCTAAGTACTGATACAGTCACTTGTCATATTTATCTTTAAGGGTAAATCAGTAACTAATATGATCATAGTTACTTATAGGTATTCTCAAACAATAATTCTTGCTTACACATTGATAGATCTTGTCGATAGAAACTGGAAATAGATTGCCTTTATTTTATGTCAACTTGTAGTTGAATGTTACTAAACTCTTTAACTTATTTAATATTTTTTTCATTATCAATAATTAAATAAATGTGACTCTGTACTTTAAAAGATCCCGTCAATATGATATTGTTCTATTATATGTCATTATGATATATTTCTATTATGAATTACAATATACGTTGAACCACAAACGTCAAAATCATTCAATCGCGTAGTGAAATTAACTATTTTTGGATTCTTATAAATTCTATATATAACTTTTGGACTAGTTTAAATCTCGGTCTATTTCTTAAATTTATTCTTACATACTTTTGATATTTTAACCCTGTATGCTAACATTCCCATGAAAATTTTAAAATTGTTTGTACGCACATTGAACGACAAATTTATGTGACGTATAAAATTTTCTGACGTCAGACACTCAAATCAATAAATGTGTTCGTAGATAGTAGATGTTTTTGTGTTCTGTTAAATTATTCCTTTTAAAATTGTTAAACAATGATGACTGATGTACCCATATTTTGACTATTTTATTTATTGTGTCTGTTTATTTAACGCATCAATGTAAAAATATCGGAATTTGATGAGACTGTCATTAAAGTGAGAGGGTTAGCGCTATAGAACCAGGTTTAATCCACTATTTTCTACATTTGAAAATGCCTGTACCAAGTCAGGAATATGACAGTTCTTGTCCATTCGTTTTTGATGCGTTTTGTTATTTGATTTTGCCATGTGATTATGGACTTTCCCAATTGAAGTTCAGTATTTTTGTGATTTTACTTTTCATTATGATCTAAAGCATATTTTCAAAATCAATATTACGATTATACATGGATAACTTTGGTCATCACATTTAAGTAGTCTAATGTTTTACATAATATATTCATTAAGATTTTTATACATCAATCGATATTTCTGTTTATGTACAAGAAATAAAACTTCCAATGTAATGTATTAAAGGATAACATCCCTATTGTCAATCATACGAATAACCTAATGGTTTGCATTGACATATTCATATCAACTATTATTTTTTCTTAGAAAGGCATTAAATAATTTGTATTGATGATACGATTTTATAAAACCTCTGAACAAAGAGATCATGAAGAACATTTTATCATAATTTTGTCGGAAAGTGGTTAGTTGAAATAAATAAAAAATTTCTCAAACTCAATTACAGTTTTGTGTTTGTGAAAAAAAGGAAGAAATTAAATATGCCCTCTTACATTTATGAAGGGATTAAAAAAAACCAGAACGTCAATAAACAAGCAACGTTTAACGAATGCTGTCCTGTGAAACACCAATCTGAAGGGACGTGGTTCCTGTTTTAGGTTTTTCATTTAGGATGTTCATTATACTATTTTATTAACCAACTAAGTATATAATTGCCAGAAATGACTGTTTATTAAAAATTACATATTTTCTGTAATGCCTAATGGCCCTGTTTTTTTTCTGTAATGGCCCTGTTTTTCTATAATGGCCCTGTTTTTTTCGGTAATGGCCCTGGTTTTTTTCTGTAATGGCCCTGTTTAAAGCTTTATCAAGTACAAATTATTTATTTCAAACTAAACTTTCATTAAAAGAGTTAGATAGTACATCAAGTTGGCAGCAACACATACACTTTTGTTCAGTTGGTTAATAAATGTATTAAGAAATGGGTGTTTTTATAATGGCCCTGTTATAATAATGGCCTTGGGTGTCTGTTGTGGCCCCAGCGTTGCCTCGGGTCATTATAGACTTTCTCGACCATTATTACAGACCTTGGATATATAACAGGGCCATTATAAAAACATCCATTCATTAATACTATAATACAACACAATTCACTTTAAAGATACTTTTAAAAATTGAAATGCATCCTACTTTATAAAGAAATCTAGTGGCATAACTGAAAAGAACACAAACATACTCAGTTATGAAAGGTTTTATAGATATATTTGATTAATATAAACCACAATTAAGTTTCATATTCTATGGTCAGACATTTTACCAGATCTTTGTCTGAAATAAAATCAAAACCAACCCATTTATGTTTCTAAATGTTAAGTACTGCAATACTGGCATGGCTGAACTATTATTATTTCTGTCCTTAATCAAATGGAATTATTTATAAATTGAACTAAAAAATAATTTTGTGCAAATTCTCTGTTGAAATATTACACTGTTTCTGCCTTTTACTGTTTCATTGTTAAATAATTTATGACAGCATTTAACAGATTATGTCCGAATATTGCTCGTTGTAGTTCATACTAGGGTGATTCTATCCTGACGCCATGCTGTTAGATACAAAGAAAGTTTTGTTTTAAAGCTGTACCATGAGTGCTTAAACCAAAGAAAAAAAAAGAGTTTTTATATTAAAAATTCGATCGACTATAAATTAAATCGTAATAATTTATCAAGTAAAAATATATTCACAAAACAAACATGTATCACTAATGATAAAGTTTAAACTGAATGCATGATGTAAACAGAAAACTTGGGACTGGTAATACACTGCCGACACTCGGCTAACCGAGAGAATGGTCGGTTAATCTATATTGAGTATGCGGCTATATGGGCGATTGGTCTGTTAATCGAGTTGGTTATACGTCTGTTAAGAGTAAAACGCTTAATTTAATGTTAAACTCTATTAAATGTACAGATTTTTGGCATGTTATAAGAACCAAATCAAAAAAAGAAAAGTGTCTGACAAAATGATATCTATCATAGAACATTTTGCACTTGTAAAAACATTTCTTTGTCTGCGCAGTTTTCAGTAAAACAAAAAGGCGTCGCGCAAGTATGTAGTATTTATGCTTAAACGCATAGCAATTTTTTTAATAAAACGTGAAACAAACAAATTTAGATATATTTTAAAGGACAAAAAATAGTACTGTGGTTCTAAAAAATAAATTGACATTAGTAAATATTTCATAATTGTAAAATAACGTGAATAATACCAGGTTCTGGTGGAATAAAGTCTGTTAATGGGTTGGACAATTGAAATTGTGTCTGTAAAGAGCTATTTAGCCACGACAATAATTTTGCTACCTTTATATTTTCCCCTTGAAAAATTTAAGAATGAGATGTTCCTGAGTAAACAAAAATGCCAATACGGTGTTACAGTATCCTAGAAAGAGTATTTGTATTTTGACTTTCTTTGCATTTTATTGAAGGGTGTGTCACATCAATATAGCGTGATATGGATTGGCCTCTGGAATATGCATGAATTTTTTTATTGACGTTTCCAATCAGCCTTAATTTTTGTGTCTGTTCGAAGTAGCACGTTCTCAATTCCGACTGAAAGTGTCTTTCTAATGCAACACAGGGTACATTTAACGTGTTCTCGTTCACATATGAACATGATATTTGTCACTGGATGTTAAACCCTAATTTGTCAGCATCATCCAATTAGTTCTTTTCTTCTATTACTTAATCATATGTTGTTTACAAATCACTCTAAAGAAGTAAACGGAAAGGAGCGAATGCAGCTACATTTGGTTATTTCAAGTTTCAATTAATTTTCCTTTCTACATAAGTGCAGAGGAGAACTACAGTTGTCTATGGTGGCTGGTTAAGTCCATTTCGCGTTTTCGCGATTTCGCCTTTTATATTTTATAGGGCGAAAACGCGAAATCGCGAAAAGGCGAAATCACGAAAAGGCGAAATCACGAAAAGGCGAAATCTCGAAGTCGAAAAGGCGAAAACGCGAAGTCGAAAACGAGAAATCGGTTTCGCGTTTTCGCGTTTTCAAATTTGCAATTTTGCCATATAGAATATGTAAGGCGAAAACGCTAAAACGCAAAATGGCATTAACCTGCCACCATAGTTGTCCGCATGTTAACTTCTAGAATGTGTCACTAATATAAGTACATCGCAATCCGTTACTGTTTCAACAGCCATCGGTGTTTCATGTGTGTATTCTTAAACAAGTATTATTTTTCTCTCGTATTTACCAATGTATCATTCTACTGTCCTTATATATTATTCTATATTCTGCGTTTCCATCCAGATTCTCGTGTATACCATGAGAGTCCGGATTGGGGGTATTGTTTATTTCTGTATTCTTTTAATTTTTATGTCATTTTTTTCTACATTTTATTTATTTTACTCCTTCTTCTTTCTTTATTTTTTATATTTTGTCATCCCAATATATTTTACTTACTGATGTTTAGTTACATTACGACATGTATCTCTGATTTATATACTGGTTACCAATGTAGATGACAAATTTGTGTCATTCATGACAATTAAATAGAATCAACATATACTTTAATATTACATTTTTTGAAACCATTTTTATCAATTTACAATTTCATGTGTTGTTTCCGTATATATGTTATGTTTCATTGCTCATGTGTTGTTTTCGTATATTTTAGCCGCTCGTCTTGAGTCTACTCATTTGATCCGATAATACCCCATATAGCAATAAAATTATACCTTTATTGCCTTTCATAACTCTTAACAGACCAATTAACAGACCGGGTTTTATACATCCGACCCATTAACAGACCAGGTTTTAAATAAAGATTGATTTATGTCACCAAAATACAGATTTTCGTGTAGATTTTTCACACAATGATATCAATATGATTAACAAACATAATGCCTTTCTTTTTTCGATGTTCTAAATATTGAATGCAAGTAAATTTAACCAATGTGTACATTTTATGTGTGTAAAATGTGTATAAATGTATTGATGAGTAACCCGCCTTTTCATTTTATAGATCGTACATCGAAGCTAGAAAAATAATAATTACACCACTAAATTCAATACATTGAATTGCTTTGTTAGACATGAATACTTCTTATGATGAAAATATATTTAGAAAGTTTTACAATGAAACATGCTGAACTTTCAATGATTTTCTCGATAACACCTGATTAACAGACTTTAGCCAACCCGATTAACAGACCAACCGCCGATATAGCCGCATACTCAATATAGATTAACCGAATAATCGCTCGGTTAGCCGAGTGTCGGTCGTGTAATAGCGAATAGTCTTATTGTGTATAGGATCAATGTGTGTATGCTTTATTCATGAAATCATTTTGAAATCGATTTTATTCCAAATGTTTGTTCGACGTTTCGTTTTTGGTACGCTTTCGCTTCTAGATATATTCTATTTACTCATTCATCTTATTTATGGAAAATAAATCAATAAACAAACAAACAAAAAACACAAACAACAAACAAAAAACAAAAAACAAAACACAAAAACAAAAGCAAGAATAAATGACAATAGCAAATATTTTGTTAATATCAAATTGTCCGAATGTTTCTTTATGGTTTGTGACATTGAAAAATACCATTAGGGATCATCACGCCATGGTGAAACCTGATTAACGAGAAAAAAGCTCCCCCCCCCCCAAAAAAAAACAACACCAAACAAACAAGTATATATAAGTACAGAAAACGTAGCGAATCTGAAACCGAATAAAAGTAAGGGTTGCTCTAATGTGCTCTGAAAAAACACTAAAACGAGTGTACAAAAGCAAAAAAAAAGTATTTTTTTAATTGTATGTTCTAATCATGCAGTTAAAATTCTTTGTATTGTACTTATAAAGTTCTAAAACAGTTTTTAAACATTACTGTAGGTAAATAGCGTTCAAACAGAAATTACAAACTAATTGATTTTTGAAACTACAATTTCAAAGTAAAACTATGGATTTAGTAATTGTCAAATGTCGGAGTAAGTATTGAATCGTGAACAGAACATGGAGGTGGAATTTAGAAATGTAAATAACACCCATAAATTTGTTGTCACATGTTGTTTACAATTATAAAAAATGTGTAAGGGTTCCACTGAACCCAGTGTCTCGCCTACTTTTGCTGTTAATCGCAGGCTCAAGAAAAATGAGGAAAACAATTGTAAAAATATTCCTCTCGATACTATCCTTTTATATGTAAGAAGCTTCTGTCAAAGATTTGTAGAGATCTAGAACACTTTATGAATCTAATAAATGTTTTAAAAACTTTAACTGCAGACCGTATGTAACGTTAACTGGAAGATAAAACTAAGTTCATTTATAATATTTAAGTAAAATACGAAACAACAGGTACACAAATTTTTTTTGGACAATGCTGACTTTTCAATACTATAACACTTTATTTTTTTAATGAAGTATACAAACCAATCACCATGCTTTATATACATGTATATAGTAAACCAATATATGTTACATATGTATTAGATACGAATAACAAAAAGTTTCATTTCTAAGAGTTATCAGGATTACAGGGTATTTTGAAAAGTAATTGATTACATTACATTACATGTGATCAGATGTTTGGCTGATTAATGATTACAATGATTACTTGAAAAATTGTAATCAATTACAGCTGATTATGATTACAATTACAATAACCCCAAGTCTGATCAGAGGGTGTGAGTTCAAATCCCGTTGAGAGACAAAAATTTGTCGTCATATAAATCTAATTCTAACACTGTTGACATATACTATAAGTCTATATCTGAAACAATTTTAAGACAGATTGTCGCCATCAAATAACCTGTGAATATATAGGGCTTAAAATACAATTAATAAATACATCAGTTGAAGAGTAGCCGAACATTGTAAGATCTTAAATTTGCTTTTAGCAAATGTTTGTTCTTCCCTCAGCGGGATTTGAACCCCTGTTTCTGTGACATCGTGGTAATCTAGTTGTGCTATTTCCACTGCATTGTCCACTCAGACAACTAGGCTTGATGAGAAATCAATCCATAGGCGATTGTTGATGAACCACATCACCTGTTGTTTTATTCAGATGTATCCTTTGATTTTCAGGTTGGTCCCTCTAAGAAAGAATAAAAGGAAGTAAGCATTATCCTTTAACTTCACTTTCCGCTATAAATATGATGTTTTAGTGTTTTATCTAGAACTTAAAAAGGGCATTGAAATTTTTTTACCAAAAGGGCACTTTGCGCGTTGACTTTGCACGTTCACCATACCAAATAGGGCACATAAATAAACAAGTAAGCTACACATATTCAGTTTTTCTCATTAAACATGTTAAAAAAGATATACTTTTTAGTACAAATTTATAAAGGTAAGCTGGCATATAATAAAATAATATTAGAATAATAATCCTAAAGTTGAGCAAGTTTAATAAATAGATTGAAACAATTATCTACATGGAAATATACTGATTAATCAAGATGATCTAACCAAAAGTATGTGAATGCGTGTGGAATGCGTTTTCTCTTTCTTTTTGGGATCAATATTCTTCCGTCAGATGTGCCATTCATGCGTCCGTAGTATTTATCGTAAAAATCCTGATTTCAATCATAGCTGGTCCGTTTGCCGACTCCGATCCCTACTCTGTACAAATATTGCAATGGCGGACGACTAAAATTTACAAAATTAAACCATGTTTGGCACGCAATTTGGAAAGATGTATGACGTTTTTTCTCTCACTGAATAATTCAAGGTTTGATGACTATGTTGAACGCAACTATCCTATCGAACTATAGATAAAGGGTACAACAGATACAGTAAAGTCTGTCTGTGCGAACGGGTTAGGATCCATAAACAGCAAATACGGCATCCCCAGTACAGACAAATTCCGTTGAGCGAACATTTAGACATTTGTGCGGGAGGAAAATTCAACTTTTTGTTTGACTCCAAGCTAAATACTTAACAGTTTCATGAACAACAACGTTGCGTCATTATAATAGTATGTTCCCCATAACGACTTTCATAGTCGTGAAAAGTCCAAAGATGATCGATAGCGCTAGACAATGCTGCTTTTTGAACTCTTTTTGTGTATTTAATTTTTAAGATATATCAATAAACGTGATCATTTAAGAACACAACGTGGGATCTAGTATATGTATTAAGCGATTGCACTTCAACACATAAAGCTCAACAAGAGCCTGCTTCGACCAAATGACAGTTATTGTCTATGTTGTTGAAGAAAGGTCTTAAAGAAAACTAATCAATACGATTAAATATAATTAGCATAATGTTCCCTCTTTTTTAGGAGATTTGACTTACTTGTTGATATATTGTCGACCATCTAGAGCGAACCATGTTAGCACATCGTTTCACAAACAGCAAACAAAACAACAACCAAGCAAATGGAAATATAGAAGTACAAAGAAAAAGGATACCATTTTTCAATTTTTCTGAAAAAAAAGTCAAAACAATACAATTTGATTTCATTCATATGAATTTACAAACATCGTAACGGACTTCTAACTTTTAAGACAAAAAATACAACAGTAACATAATTATATAGATTCATTTGTCGTCCTGAAAACACATAGATTGTTTCTTCGACATTTTCACCCGGATGGATATTACATAAGAGTGGCCTGAACCACATGCATACTATAAGCTCTTGTCGTTTAATATACAGTTGGCCTAAATTATACATTTTTAGTATTTTGCTTAAAATATTGGACAAGAATAGCAAATGAGAAGTTTACGGCCTAAACAGTGTTTGGTTTAGAAAACAAAATGTTACTCTTTTAGGTAACATTTATATTTAAGGTTTTCTTAAAGATTACCTATAAACCGTCGTTCCGAAACAAATTCCAATTCCTATTAAGTTTTTCCCTCGCTAACAATAGTGGTTTTAGAAATATTTGAAGTAATGTATATATATAAATGGTTTTACACGAGACATAAAAAAAAAATGGTATTGTCGTTGGCTAGGTTGGGACAATTAAAAGTCAATTTCAACAAGACATAGTCTAAAGAAAGAGAGAGTAACTAAGGAGCATGATAACAATACTCAATGTTTATGCTAGAATATACATGTTCCTTTTTTTTATCTTAAGAAAATGAGGGGATGCAGAGGTTGGGTGCTTCAGTGCCCGTCTTTGTAGGAATGAGGAAATTACAAAATTTCAAAAAATGGCCCAAAATAACACCAATGACCTAACCATTCAATTCTAAAGATACCCTCATCATGATATAAAAATGGTATGTCTTTCGATTCTGTGTGTCTGGTAATTCAAGAAATGATTTATCCGTGCACCGTTATACATTTTTAACATAGATTGGTGTAAACTTGAGCGGCACGTTTCCACCACTGTCTTAGGTATATTGGCACATACGAACTATTGAATCAATATGGCATTTTACTTGCCGTTCGGTATATTTTTATTATCTGTCATTTTGTCTGAATTTGACAAACATTTTTGTCCACGTTTTTTGGTATAAAAATAAAAAATATACGAAAAAAAACCCCAAACTTCCTCAATAAATATCTTTGACGGAATTTTCCTTATGCATTGAGTCTTGTAAAATTTCAACCGATTTCAGCAACAGGCAGTGACCGCACGGCAGATTTAGAAATTGCTGACACACTGCATGCAACTCATAATTATTATGCTGTAGATCAAATCTAAAAATATTTCCTTCAATATATAGACCAGGGAAACTATGAGTAAATTTTTTACACGTCTTTTTGACGGATGGACGGATGGTCGGATGGACTCTAGTGGTTAACCATGCTATTTCTTCAGTGACGCAGGTAAACATGACTCCCGAGTTGTTTTAAAAGTAAATTCACAAAAATACCGAACGCCAAGGAAAATAAAAAAAAAAAACTGAGAGTCCCTGAGCAAAATTAAATTAAATCTCAAACAAATCAAAACAAATGGATAACAACTATCATATTCCTGGCTTAATACAGACATTTTCTTATGTAGAAAATGGGGGATTACAATTTTTGTGCACTTTTTCTAGAGATCCTGAGAATTATTTGATTAAGACGTTGTTTTTCTTACGGTGTCAATAATTCGTTCTCGCCCATGGCCATGGTTAGGTGCACAGGCACTTGTCTCAAATTCCCCCCCCCTATTTACCTTAATATAACACAAGGTACTTAACTTGCATTTCAGAAAAATGTCAGGCGGTGACGAAATTCCGTTATATGCCGCTTTCTAGGCTGTCAACGCCACTAACACTTTGTTATATCGTAAATCTAAATTGATTTATCTTTACAATGGTGTATAACATGCCTACATTTGTGGTCGGAATCATGCGTAGCAATCCTATCCAAGCAGGTCAATAATAGTAGTTTTGCCAACCACTGACAATTTGAAAAAAAACGTCTCGCAGTAAAAACATAATTGAAAAAAAACAGTATGACCGCTCGTAAATGATATCTTATCACACACTGATTTTGGAAATGTAATGTTTAAGGCACTTTTACATCACTTAAAATAAGGAAGATAATAAGCCACTTTCGGTTCAGTCAGAGTCACTTAAGGTGTCAAAACAAAGCTTAATTTACGCTGATTCTAAAAATATTAAATTGCCATATAATTTTGTCTTACATAAGGCAGATACATTTCTTCTTCTGGTTGATATTTTCAAGGTCATATGTCTACGAAATTTATTCATAAGATCTCATGGATTTATCATGTATAAATAGTTATCTATGGCAAATGTCAAAATATAGAATGTCGAGGTCATAAAGCAATGACCTCAAATCAAATGACCCTAAGTCTCAACTAAATAAGGGAAATGAGTTATATGCCAATACAGCTTATTTTAAGTTTTAGAGGGGGAAAAATCTACAATCAATTGTCAACGTAGCCTGGCTTACCGGCCCGATCTAGCTGCACGTCGCAATGGACAGGTGGGGAAGAAATACCACGTGATCGATTCAGTGCGAGTTGACTCTGATTCTAAAGTGAAGCTGAATAGATATATGCATGCATTTTGATGTTTGGTGTAAACCAGCGATTTCAAACCATTGTTTAAGAAACATTGAATCTGAGTCAATAAATTTTGCTCTCAATTTGGCAGTCCCCATTGTCAGTAATTAAATAAAATAAAAATAAATAATACAGTATAAATAACAACTAGTACGTGTAATCAAAGGCATCTTAATATACTATAAAACATTTTGTACATTTAATATATATTTTATCAGGAAGGATTTTATTGGGTAAGAGTCAACGAAACAACTTTTCATAATTAAAAAAAAATCAAACTTAATAAATAATGTAATTGTCTTATATAGTTATCAATTAGAATAGATTTAAAAAGTCTTTCCAAATTAATTTTTAAATGATTGATAAAGACTACATCCGGTGTACTAAAAGAAGTTATTGGCGTCTAATCATAGATTCTTTCGTAATGATTCAAACAATATACGGTCAATATATACTTTTATCTGAAATAAGGGAGATAATGTGTGTATCCAGTAGAGAAAATGCCTCTTCCAGTCTCATTTAACAGCATTATGCACTGATTCTAATATGGTATGGTTTCTATATACTTTTGCCTTTAATAAGGAATACATTCCGCTACTTCCGTTTTATAAACGGTCACTTACGTTCTTAAACGGTAGGTTTATATATGCCTATTTAAGATATGTATAGTTGTTAGGTATTTTTGAAATAAGTGCAAACTGTGCTATAATAAAAAAAAACTTAAAAAATGGCTGCGTATATTTAATATAGATGATGTGTTATATCAAAACAATTTAAATAATTTTTTATTCATATATTTAAAAGAAAATAAACTTAACATTTTGAGATGGAAATTACTACAACATATTCTACCTACAAAGAAACTTTTATGCAGGTGAAAAATTGTAAACAATAGTTCTTGTAATTTTTGTACACAAGAAGAGGATTATGATCACTTCTTTATGCTGTGGCCGTATTTAAAACTTTAAAATAGATGATGTTTTAAAGAACAGTAAACTAACGTTTAAGACAAAACTAAGACACTTGGTATTTGGATATAAAACTTCTGACGAAGAATATTTTGACTCTAACTATTTTTTAACAATTGTTGGTTTTTCAATTTACAAATCCTATTACATATCTGATCAAAAGACAAAAAATGCCAATGTTTTCTCAATTTTTCAAAGAAGAGTATGTTTACATATAAAAAGTAAACTATTAGAAAACATATGAATAGTCATACTAGGTGATATTATTTAATATATATTTGCTATACAAATGTAATATGTATTTTACAACTTTTCACTACCCTGAGTGATAAGTGGATTGTAACAGGGAACATCAGGAGGAGCTTGGACTCTTGAAGGATATTGTAACAAGCCAATATTTGAAATAAATATTTAATTATGTTGTTAAAAAAAATGATTTTTAAACATGTACAAATCGATCTTTTATAATATTTAAAATTGCCATGCGGATGCTTAAATCGTGCCACGTGACATGAATATTTTGCATACGGCACCTAGTCTGTCGTCCCTCCTCTAGTATAGCATGAATGGTAGTTGATAGAGACCTAAAGTATTTTGGTTTGAGGTCAAGCCCGTAGACATATTGTGAATTTTTTCTTTTAATTGTTTTAGGATCTCCTCGACCACTTTTAAAGATATATATGAAAAACTAGTCAAAATGTTTCGCTCATTGTGATGAAGATATGATACATGATACATTTGGTCAGTAACAATCCAATGACATCTTATAAAGTTATTGTCTCAGAAATGTTTAATTGATTACTACTCCAATGTGGCACATGATAAAGCCATAGGGTCTATTGCTAAATGTAAAGTGACATATGACTTGGGAAGTGACCTTGAGTTAACCGGAAATAGTAATGTTTGCATTTATTTCAAAAATACCTAGCAACCATTCATTTTTTAAATAGGCATACATTAACCTACCGTTTAAGACCGGAAGTGACCTTTTATAAAACGTAAATAGCGAAATGTATCCCTTATTACAGACAAAGGTATTAGGAAACCATACATTGTTAGGAATCTGATGTACAGTAGTTGTCGTTTGTTTATGTAATATATACGTGTTTCTCGTTTCTCGTTTTGTTTATATAGATTAGACCGTTGGTTTTCCCGTTTGAATGGTTTTACACTAGTAATTTTGGGGCCCTTTATAGCTTGTTGTTCGGTGTGAGCCAAGGCTTCGTGTTGAAGGCCGTACTTTAACCTATAATGGTTTACTTTTTAAATTGTTATTTGTATGGAGAGTTGTCTCATTGGCACTCACACCACATCTTCCTATATCTATTGTTGGAGTCAGTGTGCATAAAGCTAACTAATGAGACTTGAAGTCATTTTCTGTACCGGATGTACAAAATATCTTCCTTACTTCAGATAAAAGTATATATGGACCATATATTTATTGAAATATTACGAAAAAATCTATGATTAGACGCCAATAATTACATAATAATTATTGAAAGACTGGTCATTATCGTGATATCTGGCCTGCCCACAGGACAGTGGTATTAACTAAGACAGTGTTAATGACTGAGCCGTAAGCGAGGTCATTATCGCTGTCGCAGTGAATGCCACTGTCCTTCAAGCAGTCCATGTATCACGATAATCACCAGTTTTTCAATAACTGTTATGTATTATTGGCGTCTAATCATAGATTTAGACGAGTTATTGGGGTCTAATCATAGATTTAGACGAGTGTCCTGCGGGCAGTCCATGTATCACGATAAGACCAGTTTTTCAATAACTATTATGTTTATTCCATTGAGGAAACATGTTTTTACAATTTCTCATAATTCAAAATGTTCAAAGCAAACTCAGTTTTTGTACGATTTCTACAGCAAAGAGAGACGACATGTCGA
The DNA here is from genome assembly GCF_963676685.1 of Mytilus edulis. Classification (NCBI taxonomy): domain Eukaryota; kingdom Metazoa; phylum Mollusca; class Bivalvia; order Mytilida; family Mytilidae; genus Mytilus; species Mytilus edulis. Next base: position 45,475,176 of record NC_092348.1, on the reverse strand, counting down.
AGCAATACATGTAGCTATACGTCACTGCCATCCATTTCAGTGAAATTTTTCAGTATATGAATACTAAATAAAGTTTTCTATAATTTTATAATTTACGAAAACACATGGCAAACAATTCAACAACTTAAATATAAAATTAAAAACAAGAAAACTAAAGGGACATCTATCACAACAGAGAAACTACGCCCCATCAGTCATTAACAGAGAAACCACGCCCCATCGGTCTTTAACATGTAAAAGTCCGTTAACGACAGGTTTTCTGGTCCGTTTTGTTCTGTTGATGACGGATGGAATTTATTACTGACGAATAAAGAATGTCATGTGGCCCCTTTTTATCCAATAAGAACAGCTAATTCTTAACAGATATGAAATAACTTCTTTTAGAACACCGGGTGTAGTCTTTATCAATCATTTAGAAAATTGATTTGGCAAGACTTTTTCAATTGTTCTCTTAAAATTCGCTTTTAATTATTAGGTCTTTCAACTTTTCCGTGGAAACCTGTTGGTTTTATTCTAATTATTATGTTCTTCTTCTCCCGCATGCTCTTTTCTTGTGGTATAAAATTGTTTTGCAAGATTTTTAATGAATGCAGAAGAGCATAATTGATTTTTAAAACACGTACGTATCGATCCTTTGCAATATTTAAAATTGCAGAGAAGATACTAAAATCGTACCACGTGACATAACCGTTTTGCATACGACACCTAGGCTGTCGTTCCTCCTTTAGTATAACAAGGATGGTAGTTTATGGAGACCTAAGTTATTTTGATTTGAGTTCAGGGTCATAGATCACAGGCATATTCTGTGTTTTGACTTTTACTTGTTTTATGATCTGCTCGACCTCTTTTAAAGATATATATGAGAGAACTAGTGTCAAAGTGTTTCGCTCATTGTGATGACGATATGATACATGATATGATACATGAAACATTGGTCAGAAACAATCAAATGACATCTTACACGAGTTATTGTCTTTGAAATGATTTAATTTATTACTACTCCAATGTGGCACATGATAAAGCCATAAGGTCAATAATAGGGAATGTGTTAAAGAGACAACAACCTGACCAAAGAGCAGAAAACAGCCGAAGTTCACAAATTGGTCTTCAACGCAGCCGGAAAACACGATGTACCACACCCAGAGGCGTGCCACAGTTGGCCCCTTAAAAAAACCGCGTACTAGTTTAATGATTAAGGACGTCATACTACACTCCGATTTACATGTACATAAATTAACTTAAATTAAACATGTCTTAGTTACATAGAAAATATCCTCATTTGCAAATATGTTTATACATAAACATTCACATTTGTAAACAAACGTGTAATTTGTCATATGTATTCTGAAATGATAGTACTGTCCAAATTAAATAAACCATTGAATTTATATGTATTTGGATTTTTACAGCAATATTCCGGTAAACGTTTCTTTCTCTCTACATCCAAAGTTTTACAAGTCATGTATCTTCGTCACCAATATATATCACTTGAGTCGCAAGGATGACAAAATATGTCGTTCTGTTACAAGTCTTGCCATTTTTCCGCCTTAATCGGTAATCGGTTACTTCCACATCTAAATTTGCAGTATACAAATAATAAATTAGTTAACTTAGCTACAGATCTGCATAGTCTAAACTACAACTTTTCACGGAAACACCTTTGGAATAATCGATGATATACAACACAAATTCATTGACAAGACAATGTCATGTCAAAAAATACATTGTACTTCATGGTTATTATAATATCTTGAAAATGAGTTTTCAACTTACCTGGTTCTTTTTCCATTTCAAAAAAACTGTCACCTATTAAGAACACAGTAGATCATTATAACAACTATTAATAATGTGCTCCTTCGTGAATATTAGTGGAGCGCCGGAGAGGGCAATTTCAGAAATTTAAATTACTTAAATACCTCATGGCATTTTTAAAGCTCATTGGAAAGCTGAAACCGTGTACTTTTTGAAAATATGGGTCGTAAATATAAAAGCTGGTACATCTTGCCGTAAATCAAGGTCAAATGTCATAACTTAAAAAAATCCTTTTTTTTATCTGGAGAAACAAACCATTTATATTTTCAAAATCAATAACCCATGAAATCAATTATATAAGTAGTAGTATGTATCAATACCACTATTCATACTAGATTTTGTTCGATATTTGCAAATGACGTCATAACAACATTTTATTCAACTTTGGTAAGGAAACACGTGTAATAAAACTTTTGAATAACAGAAGCAGAATACCTTTATAGTTGACCTCGACAAATAGCAATTCTGGAATACTTTAGAATATAAATTTTTAAAAGAGTATCCAAAATGCATTGTTGATAAATCAAACCAAATTTTCAGTTATGTTTCAATTCGTTTAAGTTTTTTGAAATGAATTTCAACTGTCTCAATAAATGATATCTTTTCAGATAATGCAAGTTTAACAAAGTTTAGTCGACATTACTGCAATTAATGACAACGTGTTTTATGAAAAATATCAAAGACCGTTTCCGTACAAAACGAAACGTAGAAAAAAATCAAAATAAAGTTACTAAATATATCATAAAACAATTTTCATGATCATGCATCTGTGTCATCAGCTATTTCGGCCTTGATATTTTGCCAAAGCATAAATCAGTGCAAGAGAGACCCTGCTCCTTGGAAACGCATGCTTCCATGCAGAATGTTTCTCCTTATACGAACAAATAAGATCTTGTAGAATGTCTGATTGCATTTGTCCCTCAAAGAAAATTGGTCCAGCTTGTGATTTTGCACAATCATCCAACCAATGACACATAGTAAGCCATTTTTTGGGTTGACCAAATTTGCCGACAACAAAATTTTCCATTGCCTCATAGCACGTAGTATGTGTCGTTAAAATACTGATTCACATGCAGGAAGCTTTATACGACTTGTATCTCTATTTAGGGTCAACTGATGTCACAGCAAATTTAGATTGTTGTGCGATTTCTTAAATTCGTATTTTGAGTCGTATAAAGCAGTAACAAACACCCTAGCAGTAACTATCAATATAATTCTATGTTAATGCTACAAGACTAATTGAGCGGCTCGGTGTCGTCCTGAGGAGGTTGAATATTGACTTTTTACCGATGCCAATCAAAAAAACTTAAAGTGGAATCATACCCACTCAAAACATGAACGAAAGGCAGAATACCGGTGACAACTGAGTCAAAAGACGAAACAATGACATTAACTGGTATTAATCGTCTGTTATCCTTCAAGTTGCCAATTATAATTCTCCAATGACGTTATTTGCAGCTTTCAAAGCGTTCCCAACAGAAATATTGCTAGTATTATAGCAAAAACAATGCTAGATTAACCTTGTCCTTGTTGAGCAGAGAACACAATGGCAGCCCTGTAGTGCTTCTCAAGTTTAACCTTGAAATTAGAGGAATAACTTATTTTATCTGGTATAAAGCATTTTAAAAAAGTGGTACATTCAATTTGTCAAATTGATACAGTACTTGCAACATTAGGCGTCACTGTTATAGCGATCAATCAGCGGTCATCGATCAGTCACCGATCAGTCAATCTTACTTATAGTAAAAGTAATTGACTGATCGGACTGATCGGACGGATAGTACCGATCGACCGTGCTGACGGATTGAACTTTAATACGTCACATGATAAACTAATACAAATTACGGAATCTTAGTTTCGTTTAATTTATTTAAAATGGCGACCCGTGAAATACGAACATTCGAGTACAACTGATACTTTTTATTAATTATTTAGCAAATTTTAATGAATTGAAATGAAAAGAAATGTACAGATAAAATCTAACTTAAATTAGTATCATTAAAGAATGGTATTTTCCGTTTTTATTTAGGTTATAATATTTTCAGACCTGGCGAGTTCTAAAACAGTGTCTATATATCGCGATTTTGATTTTATTATTTTCAAAAAATACTCGGGAAAACGAAATGAAAGGATCAGTTGTTGAAAATGTTAGTCTATTATTTTCAATATTTTAAATTTTTGTATCCTTCATTCCTTATCATCTGTAGTATATCACAATCACGGCCTTTCTATAACTTTTCACAATCGAAGCCTTTAAAATAACAAATTACAAAAAATGCTGTTTTTTTAACAAGAAATATAAATAATTTTGAACAATGCAAACAACATTACATTATATTTTACTGATAGTCTTTTTTGCCTCATTAAAAAATAACCAGTACTAAACAATAAAAAGTACAAAAATCCAAAGGCGTCAATATATTCCATAAAAATGAAAAATAATTTCATGTTTGTTCAACAAAAACAAAACTTTAAGCAGATGTATTCTTGAATTATACACAATTTTATAAAGTACCTACATTTGAAATGTATTAATAACAACTCATTGAAATTAAAGTTACAATATTTTCAAATATGAGAAGAAATTTTTGAAATTTAGGCAACACGTACAAAAATGTAATATCTTTTTCCTTAAAGTAAACATAATTTATTAGAACAACCAATCCTGATGAACAAAAAGTACTGAAATCATATGGCGGTTAATAATTTGTATCACAAAAAAGCAATAACTGCTTTTTATTCCACAAAAAAAAAAAGTTTAAGTATCTTAATTCTCATTATATCTCAATTCTAATTAGAAGAATGCGAAAAAGAATTTAGAAGATTAACCAATCCTGATGAACAAAAAGTACTGAAGCGGTTAAAAATTTCTATAAAAATTAAGCAATAACTGCATTCTTAATCTACAAAAATAAAATTTAAGTAGTTTAATTCTTATTATATCTCTTACATCGTGAGATGTTTAAAATAACTGATTTCAAATAAAATAGTATCATTTTCAATAAAATCAAGAATAGTTTTGGTAATTTTAAACAATTGAGAACACAATTTTAGTATAATTTTTCTGACATTCATTTAATTCTATGAAAAAACAACCTATTCTAAACTATAAAAAGTACAAAAATCCAATGGCGGTCAATAATTTCAGTACAATGAAGAAATATTTGCATTTTAGACAACATGTACGAAAATTTAGTATCTTTTTCCTAAAAGAAAGCATATTTTATGAAAACAGCCAATCCTGATTTACAAAAAGTACTGAAATCATATGGCGGTTAATAATTTGTATCAAAATAAAGTAATATCTGCATTCTTATTCCACAAAAAAAAAAGTTAAAGTATTTTAAATCTTATTATATCTAAATTCTAATTAAAAGACTTGTATAGAGGTGCAAAAAATAACTGATTTCAAATAAAATTATATCATTTTTAATAAAAAGAAGAATAATTTTGGTTATTTTAAATAATACGAATAAAATTTAAGCATCATTTCTCTGACATTCTTCAAATTTTATGAAAAACTACCTATCCTAAACTATATAAAGTAAATAAATCAATGGTAAACAGATACTTATCCTTCAAATATTCACATTTTATACAAAATAAGTCATAAAAAGGCATTTACAACTACTGATTGCATTTTAAGTTACAATATTTTCCAATATGAGAAAAAATATTTGCATTTTAGGCAGCGCGTACAAAAATAAAAGTTTAAGTATTTTAATTCTTATTATATCTAAATTCTAATTAAAAGACTGATCTCGAGTTGTTTGAAACTGAGACTACTATAAAGTGTTAGTAGTCTCAGTTTGAGATAGCTGATTTCAAATAAAATAATATCATTTTGAATAAAAAGAAGATTAATTTTGGTAGTTCTCAACAATGCGAACAAAATTTTAATATGATTTTCTGACATTCTTTTAATTTTATTAAAAAAAACCTTTTCTAAACTATAAAAAGTAAATAAGGTGTCTTCGAATAGGTCCGCGTTCATCGATTGTTAACACCGTTGAGTTTGGTTTACATAAGAATTTTAAATATATACGTATCCGTCCGATCCGTGCATAAATTTGATTTACTAATCGATCGATGACAGTTGTCACGGTAACTCTCACATAGGTTGTTTGAATTATCTGACGGATCCAATGGATCACCGATCACTGATCACTCATCGATCAGTCAAACATCCGTCACCGATCATTTTTTATAAAGTTCACATCAAACAGTAACGCCTAAGGTTGTAAGTATTGTAACAAAACAAAAAACCTGTTGGCAGGAATAAGGTATCTTTCTATAAATCATACGCATTTTTGTCAGTAGATTTTGTTATATATGTCAAGTATGTGGTCAAACATGCCATATTATAATCTGCAGTATTGAGCAAATTCTCTTGCTTTAATTGATACATCATTTCAGCGTCACATGCTCTAACAGCAGCATCTTTTAGATTGGCTAACCCTTTAACAAATGCAATGGTATGTAATAATATCCCCTTTTTATTAGATACTTTCTTGCAAAAAATGCACTTTGATGGATTGAGAGGATGAGAATTATTTTCGGACGACAAAGCATTTGATAAATAGGGTTTTATATCTGGTGCTTCCTTTTTATTCCCCGAAAAAATGTGCTACTGATTTCAAGTTCTACTTACTTGTTCAGCTTTTATTACATGCACGACCTATAATACCTAATTAAGTTTGATACAGTTCTTGTATTATTACATAATTCATTTAAAAAACGAACAAATCATCACGTCTCTTTGCTACAGCATTTACCAGACATTATACGTCCATATTCTGTTGATATAAGTAATATTTTATCAACAATAGAATCGCAGATAACGCATATGTCAACACCAACTACAACTCGCCTTATATAGGCATCGGGCAGAGCCAGTATTAACGAGATTGTGAAATTGACCATTTACTAAAATACAAAACAAACCAAACACACCTGAAAACCAAACGAACCCTACAATGACATTCACTTTCTCAATTAAAAACAACATAAACAAATAAGCAAATAAACAACAATACCAAACAACATGAACAAATCACAAGGCTTAAGAAAATCTAAAATGAACAAATCAGCTTGCTAATGACTTCAAATGACCTTCACTTAATTGTCTATTGTGAGCCTATGACTAGAATCCACAACAGTGTCGGTTAATATGTAACAAATATCCGGACTCAAAATCCTGATAAAAAGCAGATATTTAGCCAAATATTTATCTTCTTACGAATTAACTTGAAAAAGTAAATCGGGTCGATTGAAGTATTATACGGCGGTTTTACTGTTGTACCTTTAAAACACACCTATACTGCACTTGCAAATAATGCTAGATAAAAAACGATGTTTTTTTGGTACTATTTTTAACCATTTTAAGATGCATTGTGTTTTACATATAGGACTACTTTAAGACGCCCTAATATTGTATGAGGTTAAAGAGTAACTGTATTTCGTTCACAAAATATTTTTAGAAGATGTTTGAGATTTGTCTATCAAATCAGCAGTTGGGTTTTCGTTGCAAGTTTGGTAACGTCGGTTGAGGCTGTTTGTACCATTTGTACCATACTTGATATTTTTCTGAAGCTGAATAATCGATAGACAATTTAAGACGTTAAAATTTCATGAGGTATTTAGTTAATTTATTCTCGTTAACTAAGCGACTTTTTCAACATTCGCCACTCCACTATTTAATATCATCGCTATATCTACATGTAACAAATTATTGACATAAAAAAAGAAAACAAGACGAACAACAATCTTAAACAAGAGAAACATGGATGACATAAAACGGGGTCTATATCAGGAGCTCTATGAAACAGTCGAAACATTATGATAGCTCTGAAATAATTGTTTTTATTTTTTACAAATCAAGTCCATTAGTTCTGTCTTCTGTTTTTTTCATAATTGAAAATTAATTCAATATAAACTATTTAATGTTATAGCGCTTAACAATAACAACTAACCAGATTTGTAGGCAACGCATTACTATGTTTTAAACAAAGTAAATATGTAACTCCCGGAAAAAAAGAGACGAAAGAATGCAAAAGGACATTCAAACTTACAAGTCAAAAATTAACTTACAACGACATAGCAGGAAACGAAAAAGACTACAAAACACAACAAATATAACTAAAGACTGAGCAACACGAACCCCACCAAAACCTTGTTTAAAAGCTAACTAAACTTCTCACTTGTATGATCAACTTCTTTCGAATTCTACAGCTGTCTTTTTTCAACAATTAAATCACAGTCCTGTCTGTTGTCGGCCCCTAGAACATCCACAACATTGGTTGAATGCAATGAGGAAATCCTGTATGTGCCACTAACTCATAAGATTACCTCTTCTTTCATAAATAGCAACTGAGCAAAGAATTTAGTATTTACATATAATAATGTCATTTATGTCCATAAAATAAATTATAGCTCCTACATTCCTCTGAATATTATCCATTTATTATATACAAGCCGCTATATTCAACGGTGTCTCCTAAAATCTAAAATCATTCTTGAATCTCATTCAAATAGATTGTTTGTGTACACTAACCATGAATGTTTAGTTATGATGTTTCTTTCGACCAACATACATCGATACTGTTTATTATTTTTTTTATTCCTGAACGATTCAAATCATTTAATGTCTGAGTAGTGAATCACTGCTTGGCCATGTACATGTAAGAAGATAGTCGGAATCGTGAATATTGGACAGACAGTCAGACGAGGAAAAGTCAAAAACGAAACGTAATCAAAAAAAGTCACTGGACCAACAGTTTTGAGATATTTTTTGTTTATCCTGAATGAATATTTTTGTATTTCATTTAACAGCATTATAAAAATCATGTATTGTCAACATTTGTATATTGATCAAATAGTTGTTTAGAAGTCTGTCAAATAAAAATGTTATACAGTGAAACCTGGGTAAACCGAACCCTGATAAAACCGAATTCCAGTTTAAACCGAACAAAATTCAAAGTCCTACAAAATTTTCCTATGAGTTAACGTTCATCTAACCTGGAAAAACCGAATCCTGTCAATACCGAACTCCGAACGCTTTTTGAAGGCTCGATAGTAAATTTGTATCTAAAAATTACCTGTCAAAATCGATCAATACCAATCAAAACAATAAAATATTAATAATTATTTGCATGATTTAATTAAACAAACACAGGATGGCAGAGTATCCCCAAGGGTATTTGAGGTTTAATGAACTTGTCAGTTGTTATTACAAATTAATTAGCATGTCTGTGTCCATGTATAAAGTGATTTTTTGGTAAAGAAACGTTAAACTGGTCAGCTACCTCCATCGCCGATAATGACAAGAAAGGATCTTTCTCTCAGATGAATTAAATGCACTTTACTCAAATACATGTAATTACGGCCAAAAAATCGTAACTGCCATTCTGTAGCTACATGCAAACTGTTTAATTGAATATTAGTTTTAAAGCCTTTCACTGGATTAAGAAGTCGTACAACACAACAAGGTCAATGGATTTTGATTGCTGGATTGCTTTTAAAGAGGCCCTATATATTTGATTCGAATGCTCCCGACGACTTCCGTTAGCTATTTAGCAACGATAAATACCGAGAATATACTGGACTCCTGCTGTTGTTTCACTGTTACCGTGTGCCGAAGTATCAATCAGCGGGTGACCAGTTTAGTCCGAGAACTCATGTGTACAATGACGTTCCCGATTCAACTACGGAATCGTCATTTGACAGTGACTATGAATCTGACTTGGTCAGTGAATTAACGGATTAGAAAAAATTATAAAAAGGAAAATCGCTCCACGTCGGACATCTCCCTAAAACGAGCATGATTGACGGAGTGGCGGTTAATTTATAAACAAAAATGTAGCAAAACGTCTATCTTCATCTTCTTTTATTTTTACATTAACATCTAAATCAACACACAAATAAACTGTCGTCTGTTGTGTCACCTATTATCCCTTGTCAGTAAATGCCAAATTATTTTGGTGTCGACTTCTGTTTACAATCCGAACACCTGTGAAAACCGAACAAAACGCAAAGTCCCGTGGGTATTCGGTTTGGACAGGTTTCACTCTAGTACTTGTCTAGTGCCAAAACGTTTATCATTTGTATGATATACATCTTCATTTATTAATGCTTAAAAACAAGATCATAAACTGTGAACTAACTAATTCCTTTTATGTTTGTGACTGCTTTCCTGTTTCGGCCTTTGACCTTCTGTCTGTTTACGAGAATTGTAACCTTGTTGAGCTAGTGTTAAACAAATGTGCATACGGTTAACTAGCGCATTCTTTTATTAATGTGCAATTAGTTTGTTTCATTCGTGAACCTACCTGAATACCAAGGATCAACAATAATTTTACAATGCATGTGTTAACAAGCTAACAATTTAAACAAATATCCATTTTATTTTTTGCTTAATACATGTTACTTTTATGATGACGTAAACAAGTTATTTTCCAAAACAAACAGTAACAAGACTTACTAGAAAGAGAAGCACCATATAATACTTATGTAAACAATGAACCAAAGGAAAAATAGTTTTGATTTTCATGTACTTGAATTTAGGCCAAAATCCTTATAATACATACGAACATGTGTGTGTATTCTTATAAAACTGTTGTTATTTGTGAGGATCGTAAAGGTGTCCATATGTGCCTAATTTTATAATACTCTGACAAAATTTTGGAAAGAGATTGTACAGTTGTACATAACAGGATACAAACTATAAAACATTGCGTAAATACATACAAAAATCAATCTGGTCCTTTAAAAAAGTATTAACGAATTAAACCGAAATCCAACGTAAATTCAAAAAAGGAATTCTATCAAACCGGATGGCATCAAACACCATCTTTATCACTTAAGGAGGCTCGAAGGTACAAAAAATTCAGCAAAATATTAAACATTTTTTTTTCATTACAAATTTTATTTATTACACTTCTAGTTATGACTTTATAATATTGTACAAAAATCACCCAGAAAAATCGATTTTGTTTGGCCATAGATGACTTTAAAATTGTTTATATCAATGAAAAAGTATGAAACGCCACAACTGTCGTATGTGTAACTCTGATATTACTTTATGTTGTTTTGTCTTTCCTTAATATGGTTTGGACATTACGTAATGATGTTTTAATATAACTCAATATGGAATAGTCATTACTTAATGATATTTTGATATTACACGATATGGTTTCGTATTGACTTGATATAGGTTTGTCATTACTCAATATGGTTTTGTCATTACTCGATGTGGTTTCAACATTATTTAATATGGTTGTTTCATTTGTCAATGTGGTTTTAACATTAGTTGATGTGTATGTGAATTAACGTAATGTAGTTGTTTCATTTCATGATGTGGTTTTGTTATTTCGTAATGATGATTTGTCTATTCTTTATATGATTTTAACATTACATAATGATGTTTCAAAATTTTACACTACTTGATATGTTTGTTTCATTATTTGATGTGGTCTTGTCATTCTTTGATGTGGTCCTGTCATTCTTTGATATAGTTATCCCATTATTTGATGAGGTAAAACCACGTGACCAATTCGGAAAAACCTATTCTTTTTTTAGATAGATTTTTATGTTAAACGTACTTTCAATGCGAGCCCTTGAATGCGTTTGGCCATCCATCTAATTAATGTTCAAATTAAAGATCGGGTTACTGTTGGAATTAGACTTTGAGTTAGTTTTCGAATTCAAGTCATGCTTAGAATTAAAGTTCTGTTAACATTGAGTTTCGAGTTGGACTTCGAGTTTGAGCCACATTTAAAGGCAGAGTTCTAGTTACAACTTTGAATTTGAGTTACTTCTTGAGGTAGAGTTTGAGGAAGATTCGAATTTAAGTCTCATTTAGATTGATTAAGATTTCGAGATGGAATTCGAGCTATTATATATGTCTTTTTGAGTTCGTAATTAAATTTTCTATATTTTGGAAAAGAGGGCTGCGGGATATGCGTACTAAATAAACAATGTTGCAGTATACAAAACGCAACAAAGGAGTTGAAATAAAGTTAGATGTGGTGTGATTGCCAATGAGAAAACTATCCACCAGAGTTTAAAGGCAGTGGGTGTAAGAAATCATATATGGGCAGCTGTTCAGCCTTCAACACTCCGTATAGTCAGCTACAAAAGGCCACACTGTACTATGTGAAAAAAAAATCTATTTTTTAACAGATTTCAATATGTCGTTTGTTTAATGTGCTTTGGATGATAATCACCAAAGTTAAAGATCAAATTAAAGTTCGAGTGGTTGTTTAGAGTTATTTGGTATGAAAAAGAGAAACGGTAGGCAATAAAACAAAAACAAATCCAAAATATTTTACAGTATTTAGGACACAATTGGGAATTTGGGATATCCCAAAACCACTTGGTCCTGTTATTTGATCTGAAGTTCTCAAATAGAAGCAGTATTATAATACATTTGTAAAATAGCCCATGGAACGCTGTGTCTCGCTTAATATTGCTGCTTTCAGTGTAAAAGTGTAATGTTGATAAGTTGTACATTCATCGGTCAAAAAAAATCAAAAACAAGTTTTTCTGTAGATGCTTTTTCATGATATTGAGGAAAACTCCTATACAAAGTTTCAAACATGGAGGTAATAAATTTATCATGTCAAAACAGTTTTATTCGGTTTTATTTAACTAAAACAAAACTGTTTGGATTTTCAACTATTAATGAGCAAATCCCATACCCCATAGTAAGCTATAAACAGTCCCGAAATGACGCCACTTTCGATGACGTTGTTGTGTCTCACTGTCGCTACATTGATGTTGCAGGCTCGACACAAATCAAGAGACTCATATTTTTTTGGAAAGAAATGAGACACTTCAAATCATGCAACTCACACTTAAGTCACAGCAACACCGGGGCAGGGGGAGGGCCCGGAGGGGGCTCGGACTAAGCGACAAAGCATCAGTTCTATAAAATAAGAATTCTCCGATTATTTTTTTAGCGTTAATGCATTTGAACATATATAAGAATATCTATCTTTAACTTTTAATCAATTGAATTCGCTGATCTACATCGCACTAATTCAAAACTTTTTGGGGTATCTGTTTCACATGTGACAACGAACATGTTCCAGTTGTCGTAACCAAAATACCTTCATCTTTTAATCGAATGTAAACTTCCAAATAAAACCAAATCACTCGGTTTGTAATTTCGCAAATAACACGACGGGTGCCACACGTTGAGCAGAGAACACCCCGTTGATTTAAATTACCCAGTCATACCGATCTATTGAGTCAGCCAATTGAAACTGTTTTTTAAGCCACCGCAACTTTACCGCAACTGAAAGTTGGGGGCATAGTGTTTAACCTCTATCCGTCCGTCCGTCTTTCTGTCCCATTATGGGTATATAGTTATTCCGCATAACTTCCTCCAACAGTTTGAATCCTATGAAGTTTTATCTGTACATATATTGAAGGTGTGCTGCATGTGGTCAGGGTTTAATTTTTATTAATATGTGATCTTTTCTGAGAAAGTTAAACTTAGGGCGTTTCTAGATAACTCCTCCTACAGTTCGAATTCTAGGAATTTATCACTCTGCTAGCTGTTTGTACATGTATTGAAGGTGTCCATGTGGTCAGGGATTTTTCTTTTTATTATTTTTCCTCTTTTGGGAGAAAAATTGAACTTCGTCTTTTTTGGGGTATAAGCGGTTTAATGAGTGGAGTGCGGAGGTATCACTTTGTCCAGTTTACATTTTTTTTCTCGTGTCGTGCTGTTACACTACTGTTACAGTCCGATGTTCGCACACTTACATGTTAAATTCCGCCGCTTGCACTTTCTATATGTACCTGCTCAAAGTCAGGAGCATGAAGTTCAATTGTTGTCGTTGTATACATATGTGTCATATTTTCTTATTTTTAGACCGATTTATTTTTCGTTTGATTTTTTTTCACATAGTGCATGGTGGCCTATTGTAGCTGACTTTACGGAGTGTTGAAGGCTGTACGATTGCCTATATATGATTTCTTATTCTTAATTGGCAATCACACCACATCTAACTTTATTTCAACTCCTATACTGCAACATTGTTTATTTAGTACGCATATCCCGGAGCCATCTTTTCGGAAGTTTGACCAAAAGCCCTTGTTCCGATAAAGAAAATTTTATTACGAACTCAAAAAGACTGATACAATAGCTCGAATTTCATCTCGAAATCTTAATTAATATAAATGAGACTTAAATTCGAATGTTACTCAAACTCTACCTCAAGTAGTGACACAAATTCAAAGTTGTAACTAGAACTCTGCCTTTAGATGTGACTGAAACTCGAAGTCCAACTCGAAACTCAATGTTAACAAAACTTTAATTCTAAGCATGACTTGAATTTGAAAACTAACTCAAACAGTAACCCGAACTTTAATTTGAACACTTATTAGAAAGTGGATAGCCACACGCATTCAAGGTCTCGCATTCAAGGCACATTTAACATTGGTCACGTGGTTTTACCTCATCAAGTAATAGGATAACCACATCAAAGAATGACAGGACCAAATCAAAGAATGACAAGACCACATCAAATAATGAAACAAACACATCAAGTAGTGTAAAATCGTCAAATTTTGAAACATCATTATGTAATGTTAAAATCATATAAAGAATAGACAAATCATCATTAGGAATTAACAAAACCACATCATGTAATGAAACAACTACATTACGTTAAGTCACATACACATCAACTAATGTTAAAACCACATTGACAAATGACACAACCATACTAAATAATGTTGAAACCACATCGAGTAATGACAAAACCATATTGAGTAATGACAAACCTATATCAAGTCAATAAGAAACCATATCGTGTAATATCGATATATCATTAAGTAATGACTATTCCATATTGCGTTATATTAAAACATCATTACGTAATGTCAAAACCATATAAAGTAAAGACAAAACAACATAAAGTAATATCAGAGTTCCACACAAGACAGCTGTGGCGTTCCATAGAAAAGCTCCAAATTATCACCCTTTGGTGCAAAAATGTAATTTTTTTACGTTAAAGTTGAATTATCTTTTTAATCTCATCGGTGACCTATATGTTTATTATTGTTTTTCAACAAGCTGTACATCTATAATACTTAAATTACGTGGTCCAATTTGTCAGCCGTCATCACGTAAAAGCGACGAATCAAAGAATTCAACTTTATATATAACTAATATAGTACACAGGTGTAGATTAAAAAATACACCACTCCTGGCCCTTTTGTTTTCCACGTTATTAATATTGCCAATAATTAGGAAGTTTCGGGTCGAGTCCGATACCGATACCAATAGTATATTCACCTGTTACCTTATCTGTACGTTCCGCTTCTGACAGGCGCACCACCAAACGGTGTATTCATGATTAATATGCTATACACACGGGTCATAATCACAGGGTTGACACTACTTAATTTTCAAATTGTTACCTATTGTAGTATTTTAATCAGTAAGACTTTCTAGGATAACAAAACGAATACTAATAATCTGGACTAAAAATAATGCGTATAGGTACAGTTTTCAATTTGTTAGCGGGCATGACGTAAAACAGCGAATCAAAGAATTCAACTTTATTTATAACTAATATATGACAATGCTGTTGATTAAAAAATACTCCATTCTCGGACCTTATGTTTTCCAAATAATTAATATTACCAATAATTGATAAGTTCCAGTTCGACGGGTTCAAACAGAAAGATTTGAAAGCAGAGAAAACTGTGTATCTTATAATCGGCATGACTTTATCAGATGTCAATACTAATACTAAAATAAGGCTTGCGCGTAGTTATATACTTTAATTCAGTCACGGACCCGTGATATCACATGTGTGTTCTAGTAAAGTAAATAATTGTAAAATGTAAGCGATTTCTGTAATTTAGTTCTTTTGTTATTTTGATATTACCAATATTTCTCCTATTAGTTCAACTGAAAAAAGGACATTAACAAAAATGCATGCTTCTTTCGGAGGCAGATTGTAAGCTTAACTGAACGGTGAATCCATATGTTTTTTATATTTCTATATAATTAGGTTATAGATAAAGTTTAATCATAGAAAAAAATAGCAAAATCCTATGTTTGAAAAAAAAAGTTGATTTAGACTCGAATTAAAATACTAATGGATAAAAAATCTAAAATATGAAAACCATAAGTTCAAAGCTCTGTAGTTTTGTATAAAATAAGCTTCTGTTTTTTTTTTTTTAAACTGGAAAGGAAAGAAATGATGAAAATCATTAAATTCATCCACTGTTGATCTCCGCCCATGGAATATTGCCCAGTGTAATAATGAAATCTGAATACGAAACCATTAAAACCAGGTCCATCAAAATGTTTCCTGCACCTGTTCCTATGACTAGGATACTGTTTTGTCTAGTAATAACAGCTAGGAATTCATTCAAAATACACACTTTGACCCATGTTTATACTTTTAACAAGCATGTTGATTGACAGACAGAGAATATAAACCTTGAAACCCATGTGATGTTTAGTGGAATTTAAAAAGACATTTTCTATTATTGCACTTAATGTCCCCATATAGTATTATTAATCGTTATTAGTAAAGTCATATAAAGTAGTAAGAATCGAAATACCTTGGCGGAACCAAAAAATCCATTTTGCAGGACATCCTATTTGAGGAAATGATCCTGAAACTTAAATAAAAGCTTGATTCAATATTTTTATAAATATATGTAATAAAATATACGCTTCATGATAATTTAGATACACCCAAAAGGTTGTAATCTTTTCAGCTTGTTCTCAAATGTTGTTATCTTCGTTAACCTTGACATTTATTTGTTCTGAAGCTGAATTTGGATGCAACATGCACATATATTTTGTTTATGCCGAGTTATTACACACAAAGAACAACTAATGAAATACACGTTTTGTACTTTTTACTATATATTTGGGTGTACAAGGAAACGAGTTTATATTGAATTGTATTTCTGTCAGGTTCGTCTAACTTAATGATTTTGCAAGTAGTTATGCATTCTTAGGTTTTCGATTGATTGTAGTGGGGCGTTCCTGATGAAGGTAAATTCATTAAAGCACGTCGCACTTAATTTACATCAATGTAACTTTTTTCTAGCACAAGCTATGGTCAATTACTCTACTATTGATCTAAATATCAGAGGGAATCATCAGTTCAGTAATCAGTGCTTAAGTATAGATATATGATTTTTGACATATCTCTCCTAATCGAACGTCGCCAAACTTAGAAATGATTAAGAAACTATTGTACTTATTCACTCGATAATACTATTGCTGCTCGCTTTCCAATCTATAATATTAAATGAGAAGACACCATTTCGTGTGTCACTTCTCTTCCTTTCACAATAAATTAATCATCATGCCTCTGTGTCCTATATGTACCATGTATAGTCGCCCTTGTCATCCTCGCTTATGATTATTCAGTTTTGTTTTTTTGGAGAAATCGAAAAAAAAGACGCCCTGATATTGTTTCCGTCATCGGACGAACTTTTAAGTCATAGACTTCCGTTGAAAACTGTTTTTAAAATACTAGGGGAAAGGACAATTATTTTCGTGTTTTTCTATATATTTTGATCATTCATATACTATTAATAAAGTGTATTTGCTATTTACTATCAATTTTAAGTTTACTATACACGGCCGATTCTGAAATATTATATAGACAGTCTATATTTACTATTATTTTTTACCGCCGTGGATAGTCCAAATAATAAAGACGACTTGAAAGGCTGTTTTAATAAATTTGTTTAAGCATCAAAGAAAAAAAATTTAAAAAGCCTTTCAAGACGTCATTAGTAATTGGACTACGCAGTGGATTAAACTTAATAAAATAAAAAAAAGCAAATACACATAACCAACACGACGGGTGCCACATGTGGAGCAAGATCTGCCTACCCTTCCGGAGCACCTGAGATCACCCCTAGTTTTTGGTGGGGTTCGTGTTGTTTATTCTTTAGTTTTCTATATTGTGTCATGTGTACTATTGTTTGTCTGTTTGTCTTTTTTCATTTTTAGCCATGGCGTTGTCAGATTATTTTAGATTTATGAGTTTGACTGTCCCTTTGGTATCTTTCGTCCCTCTTTTATTTATGGTATATACAGAAAACCGCAAAGATAATTGAACTTAACAGAAAACAAAAAAATAACGGACTTTAAGATGAAGGGCTAAAAAATATTGTCCTGTCCCCAAGTACCTATGACTTTTGATACCTTTCCTTAATTCTCCAGTCATAAAATCTTTTACAAAAATTCATCCTACAACAGTTTACATAAATTCAACCACGCTCTAAATGACCGCGTTTTCGGTACATAGCGGTATATGACAGTTGTGGTCCATTCGTTTGATGTGTTTTTTTTAAATTTTGCTATTTGATTGAGGACTTTCCGTTTTGAATTTTGTTCGGAGTTCAGTATTTGTGTGATTTTACTTTTTACATGTATCTGACAGTTTAATTGACACTGATTCCAAAAATATATTGTTTTATATACTTTACATGAATTAAGGACAAAGTTAGGAACTTTCGGTTTTTACATGTTCTCTGCCAGTTTGCTTTTTCATAGAAATATGGCTTGTTTCCTAATTATATATAATGCACGAAGTCCTATGGCTATATGATGTTTGAATATGAATTTAAGCAAAGGTCAAAATCTAGTACGTCAAACATACCTATGACCTTGACATCCTTTTCAAGATCAGAAACCAAGGACCTCAAATAAAAAAACCTAGGCCTTTAATGTGTTTGGTAAGTGAGTTATATTACTTTATGCGTAATTCTACACATAAGAGGGGAGAAAACTCCCATTTAATGTCTACACAACCTTCCAACCAAAATTTATGAGTGACGACATGTCGCAAATGTCAATTTAATTAAATTATGATGTCAATATCTAGTTAGGCTAATGAAAAGAAGGGAGAATAAGCACAATTAAAATTTGAATATGACCTTGTCGTTTGATCTTGCCCTTATTTCTTTAAGGATGGGGGTGGGGGGGGGGGGGGGGGCAAAGACTTCAAATCCAATAGTAAAAGGTCTTAATTACTAATTATTCACCAGTTACACATGCAATTCACATATATGGAATGCATAAGGGGAAATATGGAGTCTCCGGAACGCGTCGGTGAAAACCAAACTCAACATCCTGAAGATAAAAGCAAACAATTTGGTAAAATAGATTTGTCTTATCTTTTATTGTTGCGAAGGAGTAGTGGATACAATAAAAACAGTGTTTGGGGAGAAAAGTCTTACAAGAGTAAGTGTTCTGTTTAATAGGTCAGTTTCAAAAGCGCATTAACTGTTCGATATCATATACTAAATGTGTAAGCGGCATCTTGTTAAAAAATAATACTGTGCAAGAACAAAAATTAGGCGGAAGAAACAAAAATAATCAGAACAAAATCAAAAGGTATAAAGACCTAACAATCAGAACAAAAGCAAAAGGTCCTTCACGAAAAAGTGGAAAGACCTAGCAATAAAAGTCACTTGTTATTGTTAGCGACATGAATATAAGTAACTGTAGACTTATAGAGCTCTGAATTTGTGCAAATCTATCTATTTCCTTAGGAACACAAATAACAATATATTAATGCATTGTATTATATTCTAACAAAATGCAAAATGTTGTCACTTTTTATGAAGAAAAAACACGTTTTTTAATTTTGAACTTAAATTTCTTCACTTTTATATCTAACAATTCATCATCAGGTAACACAAGTACCCAAATATCAGATAGCGCATGAACATTAATAAAAAACAGAAATATTGTCACGTTTTAGTGTTATCGACATAAATATAAGTAACCATAGACTTATATAGTTCTCAATTTGTGTAAAACTATTCATCCTAAGGGAAAATACCAGAAGATCAATGTAGGATAAACAAAACTTAATTCAAATAGTTTGGGGGAAGGCGGAGGGTGGTGGGTGGCTACAAATCACTGCAAGGATTGTGTATCTGACATTGATTTTCTGATTGAAAAAAATATGAATTTAAGTTCGACCCTAACATATGTTCGGACTTTTTAACCAAAAAAAAAAGTCATCAAATCGCACTGGAAAGATAATGTCTGGCCCAACGTATTGGGGTGAAATTAATCATAGTATTGACATCGTTCTGACGCTTTATTGATCGTGAATTTTAAATGATATGAAACCCATATACAGATCAACAGAGATTGTTTTGGTCCACACGGCATGGTGGCATTCTGAAACAAACTATACAACTGTCTTTGAACTGTGTTAATTATTTATTTATTAAAATGGTAACTAAAATATAAATCTAAATAAAAATTTAAAAGTTATATAGAATTTTTTGAGATGGTAGAAAATTATTTAGGACCATTATTTAGTTTGAAAGCTATTTGTATATGAAACAATGAACTGTTACATGTATACATTAAATTGAGGAAAGAAACAAAAACGATCAAAACCATAAACCCACAATAATTATCCATGCCAAT
The DNA here is from genome assembly GCF_963676685.1 of Mytilus edulis. Classification (NCBI taxonomy): domain Eukaryota; kingdom Metazoa; phylum Mollusca; class Bivalvia; order Mytilida; family Mytilidae; genus Mytilus; species Mytilus edulis. The sequence continues at coordinate 45,454,919 of NC_092348.1, read as the reverse complement.
AGTGTGCAGATGAAAAATACAGAATCGAGGCTGACTGCAGTGTTTATAAAGTTATAACTTAACAGTAATGCATAGTAGAATACATAAAATTGAGAGTGGAATAAGAGACAACAACCCGACCAAAGAGCAGACAACAGCCGAAGGCCACCAATGGGTCGTCAACGTAGCGAGAAAACCCCACACCCGGAGGTGATCCTCAGATGGCCCCTAAACAAAATGTGTACTAGTTCGGTAAGAAAACTTATAACTTTTTTCCAATATTTGTTAAAAGTGATGTCCAAGTGAATATACAGAACAAACATACATTGTTGGAGAAAAATAGGACCCATGATACAAAAAATATACTCTGATAAAAGCATATGCCCTTATTGGCCAATCATTTTTTTTCCCAAATTAAGTTAAGAGGGGGGCAGTGAAAACGCTATATGAATTAAGTCTTTTTATCCTACATTAAGCTTTGATGTCGTCCCTAAGGGACACAAAGAACAAAATTGAAACGCCTTTGTTTAATATTTTAACAAAATGAAAAATATAAGCTCTCTTTTTCATATGACTTTTTTTTACAATTTCAAACTTAAATGTCTTCGCTTTTGTGTCCAACAATCCATCCTGAGGTATAAACAGTACTCCATTATCAGGCAAGTACAAGAACAGTTATACAAAAAAAAAAGAAAACAAGTTAAATATCGACACAAATATCAGTAACTGTAAACTTATAAAGCTCTAAATATCTGTAAAACTATTTATTCTTAGAAAAAAGAAAACAGAATTTTGATTGCGTATAATAATCTAGCAAAATGGAAAATATTGACAAATATTTTGATGTGACAACAAATTTAGCAATTTCAAATTGAAATTTCTTCACTTTTTTGTCTAAGAATCTATATCCTGGGATATGACAAGTACTAAATTTTTAGACAATAACAAAAACATTCATAAAAAATATTATCACTTTCTTGTTATTGACATAAATGTAGCACTGTAGCCGTCCCGCTAGACCACTCGACCACCTGGGCTTCAGAATAATAAAGCTTTCGATGGCCGTGTTTTACCTTAAGCATTCATATTTGGAATAACAAAACTCACCATTCGCCACATTATGTATATTAATGTTGAAACATTCCATTAAGCCATGTATATGTCTTGTATCTGTCGGAATTATTGTTACCTTCCTTCTGTTGTAAATTATCACGATACCGTTTTCGTCAGTCACCAGCTTAAATCTATTGAAGTTATCACGTTCATCCCTATCGAATAATGATTTTATGTCAAATGTTCTGTTTAAAAGAGTCATATAAGCACCTGCGTCTGCCTTTAGTTGGATGGTGACCGTATTTTTTTTGACATTATTTGAAAACGATATCTTATAATCCGATAGTTTAAAACTTGTAACATCCTCACCAAATTCTTTATGTATATACTCTTCTGTAAAAAAAAAAGATGTACGTGGGTTCAGTGATATTTAATTGATAATCACACCACATGTAACTTATCAAACCCTGTAACTACCTTTTAGTTGAAAATGTATCTTATCATAATATTTAATATTGAGAATGCATGGAAATGGGGAATATGTCAGAGAGACAACAACCCGAACATAAAGCAGATAACAACTGAAGGCCACCAACAGGTCTTCAATGCAGCGAGACAATCCCGGAGGTTGGCCTCAGCTTGCCCCTTAAAAAAATGTGTACTAGTTCAGTGAAAATAGACGTCATACTAAACTCTAAAACATAAATGAACTAAAATTAGAAAATATACAAGATTTACAAAGGCCAGAAGCTCCTGACTTGGAATAAGCTCAAAAATGTGGCGGGGTTAAACATGTTTTGTGAAATCTCAACCCTCGCTCTATACCTCTAGCCAATGTAGAATAAACAAACACACAGTATAAGCACAGTAAAACTCAGTTTAAAAGAAGCCCGAGTTCGAGGTCAGAATAGGTAACAAAAAAAAAACTGGAAAGCAAAATTACAATTATACATAGATTAACAAAGGACTACCAGCAGTTACTGACATGCCAGCTCCAGACCTCATTTAAACCGATTGAAACATTATGTGTTCATTATATGAAAATCAAGCATAACCTCTCCCTTTAGGGATTAAGAATCATATCATCATATAAATATATCAGAAAAGAATAATCCGTATCATGCCAACAAACCTTCAAGAATGCCCTACTTCCGTTTTGCTTAGAAATACGTTTATAATATTAGAAATATTTACAATGTGCTAGGAAATAAAACGACATATGTCGCTAGAGGAGTAACATGAGTAATACCAAAAATGATTTCCGGGTCCCCTTTGTTAAATCGGCATTTTTCAAAAACAATGTGCAAACTTTATTTTTGTTTCAGATAAATAAATTATTGACATGAGTAATGTTTTATTCTATTCAGTACTATAGTGAAAATTTTACATAACATTTCATTGCATATAAGATAATAACCGTAAATTGAAGAAAACCAATCAAATGTTAACCCTTTTATTCTGTTTACAAGTTTTAGTAACCATGTCACATGAAGTTTTCGAAATCTTTTATAGAACAGCAAATAAAACTGGAGGTTCTAAAGAGCCTGTGTCGCTCACATTGGTCTAAATGCATATTAAACAAAGGACACACACTATGATAAGACGAGAATAGAATTCATGAAAAAATTCTCTATTTTGTTGATGGTAACTTTTTTGTAGATCTTACTTTACTGAATATATTTGCTGTTTACAATTATCTCTTACTTTACTGAACATTCTTGCTGATTACAATTATCTTTATCTATGATGAACTTAGCCTGTAATTTTAGTGAAAACATTTGTTTTATTTGACTTTAAGGGCAATAAATCTGGAAGGGGTCAATTTACAATTTTGACATGTTGCCTTATTTGTAGAGCTTACTTTACAGAAAAATTTTGCTGTTTACAGTTCATCTCCATCTATTATAATATTTAAGATATCAAACAAAAACTGCAAAATTTCCTAAATTTACCAATTCAGGAGCAGAAACCCAACCAGGGGATTTTTGATGCGTCTCAAAATTTCAGGGCACATAGATCTTAACATGATGAACAATTTTACTCCTTTTCATATTTGCACTACATTCTTTAGTTCCAGAGATATAAGCCAAAAACTGCATTTTACATCTCCCCTATGTTCTATTTTTAGCCATGGTGGCCATCTTGGTTAATGGTCGGGGTCATCGGATACAGTTTAAAACTAAATATCATAAGAATGATTTAGGCAAACTGTGATTAATTTGTAGTTTAAGAGGATTTTTTTAAAACATTACAAAAAATTACGAAAAATTGTGAAAAATTGACTTTAAAGGTCAATTACTCTTTAAGAGGTCAATCGACAAATTTGGTTATGTTTGACTTATTTGTATAGCTCACTTTACTAAACAATTTTGTTGTTTACAGTTTATCTCTATCTATTATGATATTCAATATAATTACCAAAAACTACAAAATTTCCTTAAAATTACCAACTTAGGAACTACCTACGGGTTGTCAGATTCATTTAAATATTGTAGGCCAGATATATCTTAACCTGATAAACAGTTTAACTCCAAGTAAGATTTGCTCTAAATGTTTTAGTTTCAGGGATAAAAGCCAACAAGAGTGGTGCACACGCTGAAAAGTCTCGCCTTCTTTACTCACCATTGATAGTATGTTGATAGTCCTAAATATAAAGCTTTACTTAAACTATCACATAAACTTTACATACTCTAAGAAAATAAGGTCAGGGTCAGATAAACCAAACGAGATTTACATGTACACCTTAAAATCATTCAATACACTAAATATACTAGACCTATTGCTTACAGTTTCTACGAAACAGATTTAACAAAGAAAACTAAACATTGACAAATGAACCATGAAAACGAGGTCAAGGTCAGATGACTCATGTCAGGCAGACATGTACACCTTACAATCAATATATGCATTAAATATAATTGACCTATTGCTTATAGTATATAAGATACAAACTTAACCATGAAAACTTAACATTGACCAATAAACCACTACTAGAGGTCAGGGGCAGATGATACCTGCCAAACAGACACATACAGCTTACAATCCTTCCATACAACAAATATAGTTGACCTATTGCTTATAGTTTAAGAAAAACAGACAAAAAAACTGAGCAATGAACCGTGAAAATAAGATCAAGGTCAAATAAACCTGCGAGACTGACATGTACTTCATAAAATATTTCTAAATACTTAATATATTTGACCTATTGCATATAGTGTAAGAAAGAAAAAACATTCAAAAACTTAACTTTGACTACTGAACCATGAAAATGAGGTCAAGGTCAGATGACACCTGCCAGTTGTTCATGTGCATTTTACAATCAGTCCATACACCAAATATAGCAGACCTATTACATGCAGTATAAGAAAAAAATGCCAAATCACAAAAACTAAACTATAATCACTGAACCATGGACATTAGGTCAAGGTCAGATGACACCTGCCAGTTGGACATGTGCATCTTACAATCCTTCAATATACACCAAATATACTAGACCTATTGCTTATTGTATCTGAGATATGGACGCACATACCAAAAATAGTTATCCTATTATTCATAAGAGAGAAATTAACATTACAAAAAATCTCAAGTAGTTTTCAAGTAGTCACAGAACCATAAAAATGAAATCAAAGACAATGGACATGTGACAGACGGAGACCTCGTAATATAAGGCATCTTTATACAAAGTATGATGCATCCAGGTCTTCCACCTTCTAAATTTTAAAGCTTTTAAGAAGTTAGTTAACGCCGCCGCAGCGTTCGCCGCCACCGCCTTCGGATGACAATCCCTATGTCGAGCTTTCTGCGACAAAAGTCGCAGGCTTGACAAAAACTGCATTTTACCCCATGTTCTATTTTAATCATAGGTCATCGGATACATTTTGTAATCTATACACCATAAGGATGATTTAGACAAAGTTTGGTTTTATGCGGCCCAGTAGTTTCAGAGGAGAAGTTAACGGGCGACGAAGGACGAAGACGACGGTGACGACGGACAACGGACGCCAAGTGATTAGAACAGCTCACCTGGCCCGTTTGGGCCAGGTGAGCTAAAAAAAAGATTGGTGCATTCAAACAAATATTTTTTTTTTTCTACAATTAAATACTGGGCTAATTTCCCACAACTGTCAACATGAAGAGAAATTTTATTTTCTACCCTTTTACGAATGAAAGTGGGTGTAACGTACTATGATTTGGTGGTACCATAAATTCGGAAATTTTGGCGTCAGGATATTTTGGCGGTTTTCACTCAAAAGACATATGTTTTATTTTGGTGTGTATAATTTTTGTGCTTCGTCCAAATGATACGTTTTATTTTGGAACAACAGTCAGTGAGCAACCGCGGCAAATTTATCTTATTCCCGTTTATTGACAAAATATCATTGAATATCTCAACTAGAAACATCACACAGTTAACTTAATTGAGGGATCGAATACAGATGCAATTGGAAATAACTCCGTATATCGTGATTCCAAGCTGAAAGGAATTATGAAATAAAATCGTAAACATTAAAATCACTTTTTAAATGAATTATTTATTTTTACAAATATCATATGAAATACATTTTAATCATCTCTATTGCAGTATATGTTAATGAAGTGCTTTTGTACTGCATGTACAACTAATTAAGTGCTTTTGGCGTTACAATTTGTAGTGTTTGCTTTATTTTCGTGCGTTTAATTATGGCACTTTCATTGGAGGCACCAAATAAACCAAAATAAAGCTACAACCAAAATAACCGAATTTATGGTATTACACCTAGACAAATTTACTTCATATGGCTTGCCTCTATCTTGTTGAAATCAGATGCAGATAAAACAAAATATTGCAGCTCATTGGACAAATTGGTTAATAAGTTCTAATTGTGCTGCGTAACATATATTTATATATAAAACGTCGAGATTTTAGTCAACGGTCTTTCTTACGATGGCGTTAGATCGTTATGAAAAATGATATTACAGATCTGTATACACACACATACAATTGTGTATACGCCTAAACATGCTAAAAGAATGAAGAAAACAACAACAATACTAATAAAAAAGAAAACGGTAAATACAAGTATCAAAATAATGCATATTTCGGATAACAGATATCCGTTATCAGTATGACAATTGACATGAAGTTAAAGACTATCTTCATAAAGGGGTTTGTACAGCTAACATTTGTAAACAACATCAATCTCATTAAGATATATATCTCTGTTTCGTTATTCTCATTCTCAAATATAGGGCGATTGCGCGAGTTAATATAGTTTAATCAGATTGAAACAATATAGAAACATTGTCGAAGTTAGTACTAGCATGCGAGTGACATTTTCGGAAAAGACGCTTAGTTTTTTACTCAAATGCACCCACCAAACTCACACTCAGTTGATTGTTTTACACGTAAAAGATGAATACTCTGAACTTCATTCTTTGCCCGGTTGTAAAAAGATCGTACGGTGCAATTTTTGTAAAAATTGAATTAAAGTCGAGATATATTTTTAAAATAAAAATGTACCACCTGTGTTTCATAGTATATTAATAGCGTTTTACTTCCTCGTCTTTTATTCAAATGTATTGATTTTAGGCGTATAACATTGTATAACAGATTAAGTATAATTAAACAATTTAAAAAAATAATATTGTGTTTTTTCGAAGAAAAAGTCATGTTTATAACAATTTTGAAATTATTTCTAACCTACCCATTCTTTTCAATTTCATTTTGTTGTCACTGCATGAAATGATGCATTTAATATAAAATTAAATGCATATGTTATGCATATTAAATTTCAAATTACAAAAAAATATTATGCATTTACTTCGCGGGAAAATTTCTAATTTGATATAGATTTAAACTAAGCTAAATAAATTCCCAAATTTCAACCTAGTTTAAAGGTATTTTTAAATCTAAATAAATTTCAAATTTAAAGAATTTAAATATAGACTAAATTTGAATATATTTCTAATTTAAAGAACTTTTTATACAAATTAAATTTGAATACATTTCTGATTTAAAGATTTTTTTTTAATGTAAATTAAATTTCAATAAATTTCAAATTTATAGAAGTTTTAAAATAATTTAAATTTGAATAGATTTCAGATGTAAAGATCTTTTCAATATAAATTAAATTCTAATAAATTTTAAATTTAAAGAATTTTAAATATAAATTAAATCTTAATAATTATGTAATTTAATTACATGTAATTTTTAAATAAATTTCTTGTTTATGTCAAATTTAATGCAATTTAAAGTCAATACAAATCCTGTATGACTGATCTACTTACAAAACAATAGTGCAAATGAATAATAATGAAAAGGCAGAATTTTTCCCTTTGCTTTTTTTATTTTTGGAAAAGGGATGTAGGGGATTTATTTTTACTTTAACCTAAATATCTGGTTTGGAAATATCTAATTAAATAAATAACATTAGGAAAAATAGGAAGTTTCAATGATAATAACTTGGTAGCTACTGAACAAATAAAATTGATCCTCCTACTTTTCTGATCCATATTTACAAAGTATAAGATTTGAAAGCCATGTATTGCTGCTCTGTTTATTTACAGTAGAATGATAATTGTGATTTCAAATTGAAATGTGCAAAATGTATAATTTGTCAATAACATTGAAGACTGTATGTTTAAGATGAAACTTAAACTATAAGCCAAAGAATACACATCATTCATTTGCAAAGCTCAATACCATTTTGTAAGTATGCCTTTACCTATATGTAAAGTTTAAGAATGGCACTGCATCTGAATTTGTATAAGAACTTGAAGTGTTAGAATCTAAGAAATACAAAACACAAACACCAGAAATAAACTACAGGACAAGGCTATCTATATGTGCGATTTGGATTTTGGCAATTGCAGCAATATATAATACAGGAGATAACAATTTTTTTTAGACAAAGCATAACCATACACAACAATTAACACAACAGAAGAATGTATTCCATAAGCGGAAATATTTATCATACACTGAGTTTACCAGCTCTTAATTACTCTAAATGTATGCACAAAGGAATTTGATTTAAAAAACGAAGGATTATGATAAGATATACTGGATTGGTCCTGGACCCGATTGATTTTAACAAAAAGTAATACGATATTTTAAAAAATATCTGGCAAAGTGCACTGTATAGTTTGGTACTTTTGATAACTATTTACACCACTGGGTCGATGCCAATGCTGGTGGACGTTTCGTCCCCGAGGGTATCACCAGCCCAGTAGTCAGCACTTCGGTGTTGACATGAATATCAATTATATTGTCATTTTTATAAATTTTCTGTTTACAAAACTTTGAATTTTTCGAAAAACTAAGGATTTTCTTACCCCAGGAGTAGATTAACTTAGCCGTATTTGGCACAACTTTTTGGAATTTTGGGTCCTCAATGCTCTTCAACTTTGTATTTGTTTGGCTTTTTAACTATTTGGATCTGAGCGTCACTGATGAGTCTTATGTAGACGAAACGCGCGTCTGGCGTATAAAATTATAATCCTGGTACTTTTGATAACTATTGGTATATATATAAATGATTATAATAAATATTATCAAATGGAAGAAATATGTCAAAATGCAAAATATATTTAGTCTATAATAAGGGGGATAATCAAAACTGCTTGTTTCTAAAAATATCTTCTATTTGTGTTTATGCACTTCGATAAATACATGTTGTTTAAACTTTTCATTACTGATCACTACTGAATTACTTCTTATAAAAACTATAAAAACAAACGATGAAATTTAGCCATTATTTATAAAGCTCTTGTTATTTGTTGTGTTTTGTATTTTCTGTTATTGAGAAAGATAAAAAGATAACCAGAATGTCCATGACAATCTGACGAAGACCTTTACTTGGTTGACAATCTCTAAAGGTTTGGGGATTTTCAAGATTTGAATATTTTTTTACGTAAGTTGTTAATATTTTTGCAACGAAAGTTTTTCTTCTTTTCTTTTTGGACAATTATAATAAGCCCGATCGTTAAGATGTCTTTTCTTCTTATTAACTCTCCATTTTATTTTGTACAACATGTATTCATCTGACAGTATTGAAGTATTGTTGACCCTTTAGAAGAAGAAGTGATCATTGAAATAAAACAAGATACATAAACACGCTACGAAAACTTGCATTAAATTTCAAATTAACGGAACAAAAGTTAATTAGTATAAACTAAATTTCAGTTAAATTGTCTTATATTAGTAGTTTGTTAAAAAAAATAAACGTATATTTGTAGGACTCAAATCTATGGCGGGTTCCAAATCTATGGCGGATTCCTAATCTATGGTAAATATGACGTAATGCCGTCTCAAATTTATGGCAGGTTTTGTTTTCTCCAAATCTATGGCAGATTTTAAAATCGCCTATTTTTCCGCGAAAAAGAGTTTTTTATAACGTCACAATCAAATAACGCCATATGACGTCGCTACCGCCGCCGATTTTGAAAATGTCGGAACCCATGAATACCATTCCAGATGAACGTTTTCAATTAGCAAAGGAAAAGAAGAAGCCGGTTTCAAAGGACCCTAATCCAGAAGCGTTTTGGAGGGCCTATGGCAAGGTAGTGTCAATCTGCAAATTAAAAGCAGAAAATCCGAAATGGGGGTCAGCAAAATAATTAAGTTTTGCAAGGAACAGTTGAACGCTAGAATGGTTAGAAAATATTTGGAAAATTATTTCTATGATTTGACTTCAAATCATTTGTATAAAAAAGTGTTGACCTGGCTACTCCTCATAGGAAATGTCTTTTAAAGGAGGATTTAATTAACTTAGTTAAAAAGAATCATGCATTAGATCACAGAAAATCTCACAGCATTTATGAATCTATAAGAAGATTTATTTTCCCAGTTGTAAGGGAAAACGTGAAGCTTTTATTCGATCTTTACGTGGATTGTGATCAATGTAAAAGTGCTATATCTTTACCCAAAACAGAAAGAACAAGACGCCCTATACCAGCAACTTATCCAAATTCAAGATGGCAAATCGATCTAAAGAAGATGCCACCTCATAAAGGATTTCAATACATATGTAACATTGTTGATTGTTTTTCAAGATTTGCATTTGGTCAAGCATGTAAAACTAAAAGTGCTACTGATATAAGCAAAGTGGTACTTAGTTACATTTATTTATATGGAGCTCCACGCATTTTACAGTCAGACAATGGAAAAGAATTACGAAATTCGAAACTGAAAGAAGTTGTAGACCAATTTGACACAGTCCAAATGCATGGTAGACCATACCATCCTCAAAGTCAGGGCAGAGTGGAGCGTTTTAATCGTACACTGACTGAGTATTTCAGAATCAAAATGTCAGAACGTTCAAACTGGTCTGATCAACTTCCTGAGTTTTATTATGCATATAATAACAGGCTAAACAAGGCCACACGTCCACAGACTCCATACCAGCTGTTTTTTACTCGACCAAATTTTGCTGTGCCGCTTGATGATCAGGTATTTACTTTACTTTGTTAAATGTATTGAAATTACTATTTTGGAAATTAAAAAAAAATATGATAAAATAGTTTAACGTTACGCACGCTGTTCCTACAACCCCTAGGATTTAAAACAGAATCTTCGAAATTTCCTCCGCAAAACAAAATGAAAATGTTAGCAAACACGAACCACTATTAAAAAAAATCAATATATGTTTTAAATTATGTTTTAATAGCTCTTGATCATATACTAAGTAATATCCAGTATATTTGAGGACAAAAATAACAAAGCTATGTGAAAAAAACGGATGTCCAACGTTACATTTATGAAAAACTGGTTTAACTCTTATGTATAGTGATCCTATTTCTTATTCTCTGATCTTCCGGAAACTTGGTAGGGACAACGACATGTGTCGGTTCTTTGTTCCGTTAAAGCCGTTATTTTGCCAAATTTCATTTGAGTCGGTGGCTGCATATTAAACAAGAATGAGAAAAATGTCCAACGACGTTTTTCGGTAACTTAACGACTGAAAGTGAATTTTATAAGTAGATATAGCGGAAAATGAATAAAAAGAGTAAGCCAATAATAACATCTACCAAAAGTACAAATATTTGCCTCATTGTTCGTGAGTTCAAATATTGCAGATTTTATAAAATCTTCTCTACACAGTCGTTTTTCAAGCGGTAGTCATTTTGTCCAAGTTGATATTTCATTTTTTCAAAGCAGTTAACGTGTATTTTTTAACTGATATTTCAATAAGTTATTTATAATTGATCAAAACAAAAGTTAGATACACGAAGAGTACAAAATGCCAAAATTCTTTTCTTATTAACTACATATTTGGGTCTTAAAGAAATAATTTTTTTTAACACATTACAAAACGGTAGCTATTTTGTCCAAACGTCGAAAAATCCGAAAAACGCTAATTTCCGACGTTACATATGCTAAAGTTTCAATTAAATGTTTATGATAATTAAAACAAATCGTTTGGTGAAATTTGGAAAAAGATGTTGATGGCTGCCGATAAAAAAGAATAGTGTATGTTGCTACATGTATAGACTCCGACCGGGACATAGATTCGACAAAGGTTATTAATTAAATTTTCCAATTTTTATTGATAGTTTATAGCTTTTATCGATTTATTTAAAAGAATCGTGAAAAGGGAAATTAAATCTCATTACATGAACTTCATTCAACTTTTGCAAAGACAAATTGGAAACAGCAAGACAATCCTCTAAATGTAAAATACGAATTTTAATTTATGTTGCGGAAGGACTACGAAATAGATCATTTAAAGTCGTCACTTCAGTAAGGTGCATTCACCAATTATATTAAAAGATTTAATACAAGTCCACGGAATGTTTTACTTTGCAATTTGTCCTGCTATTCATGTTATAACTGAAAGTAATTTTTGTACTACATGTACTAGCGAAGCCGGAAATTTTCGTCAATATTAACTTGTGCCTGCAATTGAGGTAATTGAAAGACAAATCCAAAACAGCGACGAAAACCGTTTCATTGAATTAATAAAACCCGGGATTATATTAGCCGTTTTTACGGACAATTCAGGAGTAGATTACTATATTTTAAAATGTATATCAGAAGTTAAACAATTTAAGCAAGCAACGTTGGATGACTTGGAAAACAATTCTCAAGCCAAGATTCAAGAAATTGAAGGGGTGTATTTCTACAAATTATGTGCCAAGGAAAATACAATTCTATTCAAATTAATCAAGGTTAAAAATGTTTCGATTTACTTGCAGAGTGTCAGATATATTTGTATTGGGGTTGAATTAAGATATAGAAATTTTACAATAACAGATGATATGCACCATGAAAGTTAAACTTCTTATGTTTTGCACATTATTTATGGAAAACCGTATACATGTACTTCCGTCCAATTTTTCCTTCCTACATTACTTACGACAGTATGCACTGCATTTTTAGGTGAAATAACTTAAAAGGTAAACATTATTAAATCGATTTCCACAACCTGAGGTAATTTATGATAAAATGATATCACAAAAAGAACAGAACCAGAATCAATCAACAACATATAAAAAAAACGAATAAAACTTGCAAAAATTAATCAGTCAAAAACCCTCTTTGACGCCGCATTTTTAGTGTAACGTCGTGTTGTAGGAACATCGTGCACAACGTTTTTGTCTTTGTGTTATACCGAATTCTTTTAGTAATTATGTCATTAATAGAAGTATTTTTTTATTATTATTTTACGGCTATTCTGTGTCAATAAATTGTATAAGACCGTAGTATGTGTCAATAAACTGGCTACTGCAGTAGGCTGTATCAATTAGCTGTCTAATCAATGTACCGTCTGAGACCGTAGGCTGTCAATTTACCGTCTTTGGCTGTTGGCTGTGTTAATGCGCATTCAAGTATTATAGATTGTGTTATGTGCACTTTAGCGCCTTAGTTTGCAAATGTACTATTTTTAGCCGTAGGCTTTGTTAATGTTACTGTGTCATGTGCCGTTTAAAAGTTGTAAAAATATGCATTCTAGTTTGTGTAAATAAACTATCCTGAGACGTGTTTTACGGAAAATCAGTTTTTGGTTTTTTTTAACTTGCAATTGAGGTAGTTTTTTTACATTATATTCATATAGATTTCTTTAAAAATTCATAACTTGTCGAATGCCATGAAATAAAAACAAACCAATAAAACAGCGGGTTTTTGTTCATACTAAAGAAATTGAAAATTCTTACTTATTATAAAAACAGCCTTTACTTTTGAACTCACCTTTGTATTTACAGGTACCTTATGCTTCTCTTACTAAAGAAGAACGAGACTTTTTAGAGCATGCCGAGTTAGATGTTGATGAAAATGAGTCAGAGGAAGAACTTCCAGAAGTAATTGTTGATGTACGACACTCATCCTTAACTGAGGCTTCAGATGGAAACAAAATCGCCAGTACACATCATAATGAAGAAGAACTCACTTTACATGGTCAGTTTTAAAACATACGAATAACTTTTTACTTAAAACTATCGTCCTGTACATGCATGAAGTATTTGCCACTGGACGTTTAGCGACAACAAACAATCAATCATTAATTAAAAAACTTATAAAGTTTAACATATAAAATTTAATTTATAAATTTATTTGTCAAAATTAAATACAATTACTTGTTTTACATGTGATAAAAATCAATGCAAATTTAACACATGCCTAGCTATATTTAAGTTAGAATTTTATATTTTTTAATTATTTTTTGTTTTTATTTGGCAGAGGCGATGAACATTCTAGACGATGGCGTAAATGAAGAAAATGGCAATTTACCACCAGATTGTACACAGGAAGATGATTTTGTAGTGCCCGAACCATCATTTTCACAAACTGCTATTTTGCAAGTATGTATGTTAAGCCTGGTGCATTACTTTGTTTATAATTTTCAACACACGCCCAAAAAAAGTAGGACAAAAATAACACATTAGATTTAAATTGTATGTTGGGTTTTTTTTTAAAAGAAAAACACATATTGTGGTATGAGTTGCTGTACGGATTAGACAAATATTTTTACATGTGTATTAATGTATTATTTGTTAAGTGAAATATGAAGTAATAAATTGTGAACAAAATAACACGAAATAATATGTCTTTTTTATAAGAAAATGTTAGTCCATGATACTACAAACAAATGTATCAGAGAAAGTTTTATAATGAGCAAAATAAAGAAAATGTACAAGTTCATCAACAGGTATGTGATTTTGTTTGATTTTTTTTTAAATGTCCTATATATATCTTTCACTTTGTTCCTTAGTAGAGTGTTGCTTATTATGCTGATGTATAGAATAGGCTTGTAACTGTATGATGTGCTTTTTAAAATGTTATTCTTATATCATTAAAATTTATGCATTTGATAGAAATCTTTAAAAATGTTGCGACTGCACGTTTACATTTACATGTATTAAACTTTTAATAATGCTAAACCAATGCAATGAAGATGTGAAATATGAATTTTAGCTTGTTTTGTAGGGTTATTACTAGTATGTTAACTTTTTTTTAAACTGCTTCACTTTGCATGGATTTTTTAAACCTATAAATCATTAAACGGCATTGTTTTTCATCTTTGAATTATGGTTTTACACTAGTAATTTGTTGTGGCCATTTATAGATTGCTGTTAGGTGAAAACCTGTAAATTTATAAAAGTTAAATTTTACAAATTGTGACATTGATGGAGAGTTGCCTCCTTGTCACTCATACCACATCTTCTTATATATATTTACTAGTAGATGTACTTTTATTTATTTAAATTTTGATGTGACTCAGTCAACATATACTTTTTGTTTATACTTGTGGACTATATTTTCTTTTAGAATGTGAATCAAAAACAGTTACCGGTATTTAACACAGGACTCACCGATTTCTATAGACAAATTCACCGGGAAACACTGCCAGCTTTTCATCAAGAGCAGTTTTCAGATGGTTTGAGGGAAGACATTGCCTACTATCCGGAAGAGGGACACCATGTGATGTACAGGCCAAATCCTGCGATGAATAAAGGCACCGCAGTTTTTAGTACAGGATATTTTAGGAAAGGGGTCATAGACTCAATTTCAGCTTCTACTGCTGGAAAAGTGTATAAAGTAACAGATCAAATTACAGGATACAAATTTGATTTAAATCGCAATCAAATTAAAAAGATGTGATCAGCTGAAAATAAATAGCACGTAAAGAGTCAAAGTGTTTATTTTTTTGTACAAACAGAAGCTGCTTTCTTGTTGTTTAATGACTTACTATTTGGTTAAATGTATTGGTTAAACATGAAAATCCAAAGAGTATAAAATGCTTATGTTTACTTGACACATCATTTCAAGATCATGAAGTCTTTCTTAAGCTTTTTCAATTGTACCGGTAATAAAATTTGGTTACTATAAAAAAAAAGATGTGGTATGATTGTCCAAAAGAGACCACATTAACAACTATAGGTCACGCAGAAAAATCACGAAAAAAACCAATATTGTTTTTTAAAACAACTATAGGTGATCACCGTTTCGCCTTCAACAAAGAACAATGCCCATACTGAAAAGTTAGACTAAACATACAAAAAAGGAAGAAGTGGTATGATTGCCAATGCGACAACTCTCCACCAGAGACCAACATTACACAGAAATTAGTTGCTATAGGTAACTGTACGGCCTTAAACAATGAGCAAAGCCAATACCGCATAGTCCGCTATTAAAGGCCCCGAAATAACAATGTAAAACAATTTAAACAAAAAAACTCACGGCCTTGTTTATATAAAAAAAAAAGACAAAGAAATATGTAACACATAAACAAACGACAAACACAGAACTACAGGCTCCTAACTTGGGACAGTCACGTACATACATAATGTGGCGGAACATGTTAGCGAGATCCCAACCTTACACTACAGTACGATATAAAAACTAACTATGAAAATACAGGCTTAACTTATCAGATGGACAAAAATACAAGTACGTTCATTTCACTAGTTTATACACTCTCTTTTGTGTAATCTATTTACAAGTCATTGGTCGTGTAAAGGTACTGCATTATTTTCCGTTTGCACAACATTTGCAATAGATCTTATAACAGTTATCTCTTAATTAACAAAATCCGCCATAGGTTTGGAATTTACAAAATTTACCATAGATTTGGGGTTCATTCCCTCTATTCCCACTTTTTATAAATCTGGTAAGAAAAGGTAAAATTTCATGTGGGAATAGAAGGAAAACTTGTGCAAACAAAGGATTATACTGTACAAACATGTTTTAATCAACTGTTAATTGACCAGTGTTTTTTTTTTATTAGAACAGGCAATAAGTTATTTTTGCATCAGTATGATTTTTTTTTAAAACAAAATAAATAATGAAGAAGTAAAGTTAACAGTTTTCACACATTATTTTATATCTTTGATTATTGGTCCAAGTAATTATATTTTAAAGTATACTTTTATTCCACATCTTAAGCCAACAGGAATCACCAAAAGCATTAAATTATCGTTTATTTAAAGTTACTTTGGAGTTTGAGAAATATTTATTTTGAAAGACCGGCAGATATCCTTATTTCTTAAATTTGGAACTTTGAACATGAAATCTCCAATAGAAACTGGAAGATGGCAAAACATAGAAAGAGAAAACAGAAAATGTGTATTGTGTAATTCAGATGCCATTGGTGATGAATACCATTACATTTTTAATTGTTCAGCTTTCGATAATTGTAGAAAACAATGTATTGCATTTTACAATAGAAATAGAACAAACACATTGAAGTTTTATGACTTAACGAATTCCCCAAAATGTACAGAACTGAACTAACTTTGTAAACTTATTAAGGAGATCAATAACAAATTGAACTTTTCTGGGTAAACAATTGTGAATGTCTCTACATGTATCTACTTTCGTACATTATTTATTTATGTAATTGTATGGAAATATGTATAATTATCTCTATACCTTTGGTTTGTGAGAATAAAGATATATATATATATATATATATATATATACAACTCGTCTAAACATCAACCCAACAATGTTAGATCTGTAAATTTGCTTTTGCAAATTTTTGGTTCTTCCCTCGCCGGGATTCGAACCCATGCTACTGTGATATCGTGACACCAAATCGCCTGCACTGCAGCCGTCCCGCTAGACCACACGACCACCTGGGCTCTCAAAAAAAGAGCTTTCGGTGGGCATGTGTTACCTTTCCACGTCAGTTTTAATCTAGCGGCGTACTACAGTACATGATATATAAGGCATGAAGATGTTATTGTTACAGATCAGCTAAATTATCTATAGTAAAGGATCCTACAAATTAATGTAAGATACAGTCACAGAAAATAATTATATTCATAAGTACGTCTGAGTCAGTGACAACCCTACAACAGATGTATCCATCGGATCGCCATCAATGATGGTGATACATGGCTGTGTACATAATGTATATACAACTCGTCTAAACATCAACCCAACAATGTTAGATCTGTAAATTTGCTTTCGCAAATTTTTGGTTCTTCCCTCGCCGGGATTCGAACCCATTGTACTGTGATATCGTGACACCAAATCGCCTGCACTGCAGCCGTCCCGCTAGACCACACGACCACCTGGGCTCTCAAAAAAAGAGCTTTCGGTGGGCATGTGTTACCTTTCCACGTCAGTTTTAATCTAGCGGCGTACTACAGTACATGATATATAAGGCATGAAGATGTTATTGTTACAGATCAGCTAAATTATCTATAGTAAAGGATCCTATAAGATTATACTTGGTTACAATATTATATATATCATGATTTATTAGTAAAGCAGACAATTTTCTAAAGTTACAAATTCAAAAATTTAAAAATAAATCTGACTCCAATCTATTTATCATAATTTTTCTTTATTTTAATTAGTACAAATTCAAAAGTTTAAAAACAAATCTAACTCTATTCTATTTATCATAATTTTTCTCTATTTTTAAGTATTTATTTGATGAAAAAAGAAACATATTACAAATAAACAAGGTATTATACCTAAACAGTGTACCAAATATGTTATGCTTTAAAAAAAAAATACAGGTAAATCTCAAGTGAAATTCTAATTAACCCTGATTGTTATAAAAACAAATTATTTATCAAAACATCTATTGTTATTTGCAAGTGGGAATAGAAGGAATAGTATTTTTAAAAAGTGGGAATAGGAGGAAGACACCAGATTTGGAATGTAAAAAATCTGCAATAGATTTGGGATGGCATGACGTCATGATTAGAAAATTTAAAAAACAACTTGCCATAGATTAGGAGTGTAAAATTTTCGCCATAGATTTGGGATGACATTACGTCATATTTATCATAGATTAGGAATCCGCCATAGATTTGGAACCCACCATAGATTTGAGTCTTACATATTTAAACGAAAAATTTAACGGTGATAAAATAGATTTAAACCTTTTAAATAACAAATTTAAACTGGTATTATTTTTCAAATAAATAACTAATTTAATAATCCATAAATCGAAATTAAACTTAAGAAAATAAGAAATTTAACAAAATATGAAACTTTAATAAACTACTAAATAATTCTTCATAAATCAGATCTTAAATTCAAAACTAAAAATTTAATACATGAAAAAATTTTGTAAACGTATCATTTCATGCAGTGTGTTTTGCCTATTTGATTTTGTTTTAAAACAAAATCACATCTATTCATCCTTCCAAGTTCAAACCTAATTTAATACATATTGTTTTAATAACTTTATAAGGTGTCAGACCACCATTTCACTCCCTGTTTAAGGATTACAACTTACTAATAAAAAATAGTGATTATCGGGGGAGTAGTACGATGGAGAAAATAGTATGTATCAGATACACTCAAGGACATTAGCGAGAATTAGTGTGTATTACTTACACCAAGATAAATTGATTATTGTCAATGCAGAATGACAAATTCAATAATCTAGGACAGGGAGTTTCAATACAAACGGATTCTTGACAATTACACTATTGAAATGCATGGTCTGCAGTGCAGGGTATCCAATTTATCTATTTATTTATGTAAAAAAAATATCCAATTTTGCTATATAAATAGAAACAAAAACACATTTCCTTGCAAAACCTAATCTAAAATCATTTAAAATTTTCATAATTTATTGGTATTTTTTTTTTAACATGATACACCACCGCCGATTTGTGTATGTTTGAAAATTACATGCCGATTGTTTGGATTAACGTATCAATTATAAGGTAGGTAAGAAGGTCAAAAACAGAAATAAAGGACAACACGCTATTATATGGTTTTTGGATAATATTTTTGGGGCAAATATTAAAAAAAATCTAAAACTTTTACAATATACAATTCATTTTAGGAAAACACCTAGAGTTACAAATATACCAGCATACATAGATAAGAACAAAAATGCTATCAAAAATTGCCTAGCTCCATGCATCTTTTTATTGTTCACATTTATTTAACCTTTATTCAACAATGGGAAGAAACATTTGCTTCAGCTATGAAATGAATTGGTCAAACATACATGTATGTTCATTGCTTTTGGGTTTTTTTTTCTATACTTACGAAAATAATTATAGAAATGCATGTTACTGATTCATAAGCGAAAACATAAAATGCATCTTGGCATGAGAACGTATTAATTAAACTTTTATAGAAGAATAGGTCTCATTTTACAGACAATCAGTTTTTTATTGCTCTTCTTGGCTATGAAAAATATAAAATAAACCACTGCACCGACCTTGCACCAAAAAGATGTTCTATCTGAAGTTTGAACTTGTCATAATGTTAAAATTTCAAATTGTTGTGAGCATGATGCGGTGGTCAACTTGTAAACAAACAACATCACAATCTCTGTATTTTTGCTTATTTTCCCGATTATGACGTCATTTGCACCTACCATTGTGATGTCATTTAACCTTGTTCTGTTCGACAAAAACAGCTTTTTATTAACAATGACTCGAAATCTACTAATATATTGAGAAACATCTCCTCTGTTTACATTTTTATTTTTTTGCGAATCGGGGGCCATTTTAAGCCATTATAACCCCTACTTGTTTGTAGATCTTATCTATCCGACCAATTTTGTTATCTAAAGGTTTTATATGGACACAATACATCAGAAGTATGTGGGCCAGACCAAATAAGCCTTACAATACTAAATCAAATATCAAATGAATTAACACCATTTCGATACTGGTAAACTACTGCTAACATAAAAAAAATAAGAAGATTGGTATGATTGCCAATGAGACAACTCTCAACAAGAGACAAAATGACACAGAAATTAACAACTACAGGTCGCCTTAAACTATGTACCCCTAACTTGTATTATCTGCAAGATGCTCGAACATATAGTTTGACCCAATAGAAAAAACAACATGCTTTCCGTTAATATCACATTATGTACAGTCATCAATGATTGGACAAAAAATACATCGATAAAGTACACCAAACAGATATATTCATATTAGATTTTGAAAAAGCTTCTGAAACAGCCCAATATGTACTACTTAAATCAACTTTTAACGTTTAGTGGATAAAAGAAGTAAAGCACTATGTAGGATTGACTCATTCCTATGCTACCGCAATTACAGTGTTATGCTATATTCAACAAATTCAACTGACTCTAGAGTACATCAAGATACTGTCCTGGTTCCTGTGTTATGTAGTCTACATATCAATGATAACGGTTACTTGGGTGTAAGGCCAGTTGAAAAACAAAAAACTATTTGATGTGTAATGTAAAATAAAGTATCGTTTTCGTCACAGAAATAATAAAAAAAAGAACAGAGAATAATGATCTTTTCTCAGTTATTTTGACATAACACTGCTTTAAATTCTATGAAATATCAATAAGAGTAATTTTTAAATATTAATATATGTCCAACGATTAAATATATAAATACATGGCTATGATAGTATTTCAATTGAAGCAATGATTAAAACACTATACTTAAGGAGTGACACTATTTTCGACTGCACTATTTTAAATAATGTTGAAACTTCACGGCTTCTTGAATGGGACTGAATTTTCTGCACACGTTATTTCTGGTTTTTTTTTTTTAGAAATCCTATTATATGACTATGGCTTTAGCCTTGTTTGAATCGAGGCGAGTGTACATCTTTTCAGGCATTATGTAAATAAATGTTGTGTGGCTGTGGCACTATCTTGTTGATGCTTATATTTATTTTTCTTTTTTGGAGAAAAATAAAAGTCAAAAGGACTAGTGAAGGGCATGGACGACGTTCATTCATGGTCTTAAGTGCAAATGTAGAATATAAAATGAATTAAATAATGGAACAATTGCTAAAAGTTTGCGCAATTAAATTACGTACAATATGCATGTCCTTGTAAAATAAATAGGCTCATCATATCCTGTCATTTATATTTCAATTCTTTATGCCTTCGAATTTTTTCTTTAATATATCCTTCTGTTTGTCCATCTTATTAACATGTGATATAATATATACATTATGCCTATGAACACAAATAACCCAAAAGAAAAAAATTAAACTATTTTTGTTTCCGTTTTCCGTTTCCGTTTCGTATTCCGTTCCATTTTCCGTTTCCACCTATTAGCAACACCCGTCTAATCCAGCTTGTCTGGGATCATAAGCCAACTAAACTTGATTAAATGAAAACAGATATAAAACTGATCATCAATCATATCAATAAAGTAAACTTCAATATCTAATATGATATCACCCTTTTTACCCCCAAAAACTCATTAAAAACCCTGTAGAAACTTCAATTTTCAAAGCAGTTTTGTGTATCTAGGGCACCTTTTGTTTTTCTAGTATATACGAACTATAAATGCGAGTAGTAAGTTACAGATTATTCTTCTTTACCTTACATGCAGATGATGCAAATTACTTTACTGCAACATGTGTTTTTATGTTAGATTTATTCTATAATATGTTTAAGGGCATACGATACAGTTACAGGGGAGGTAATGACGTTGCTAACGTAAATGGTTTTTAAGCGAAGTCAAATGGTGACATATCAAGAAAAGATTCATTTTTCGACTGTTTTTTAAATTTGTTAAACTGATCCAACTTGACAACGAGTACATTGACCCCTTGTTTTTAAAATGACATTAGGTTTGTTTATGTATGAAGATTATTTGTGCCAATTTTAATGAAAAAGAAAAAATTATAACTTGGGTGTTAGGCCAGTTGAAAAACAAAAAACTATTTGATGTGTAATGTAAAATAAAGTATCGTTTTAGTCACAGAAATAATAAAAAAAAGAACAGAGAATAATGATCTTTTCTCAGTTATTTTGACATAACACTGCTTTCAATTCTATGAAATATCAATAACATTTTAAATAACGTTGAAACTTCACGGCTTCTTGAATGGGACTGAATTTTCTGCACACGTTATTTCTGTTTTTTTAGAAATCCTATAATATGACTATGGCTTTATGTTAGCGAAATTTAATCATTTTAAATTTTGTTTTCAGCAATTTAATACAAACTAAAACATTAGGTACAATTTATAAAGCATGGCTTATATAGATTAACGTATTGTGGATGGGATGCATACTTATTTGTATGACTGTACAACATAAGCAATTATTGTATCTTAAAAGACATAAAAAACGTAGTGTATACTCACTTTTACCACAACATATCACAATAGCAAGATATGTTACAAGACTACACAACCATAGTATTGCTATTATCACTAGTTGAAGTGCTTTAAACATTTCATTATTCTCGAAATACGATACATATATACATCCTGCAATGCTAAATGTCTGAAGACCTAATGAAACAAACACGATCTGTAAACCATAAACCACTTTACCTGTAAATTTGAAAAGTATCTAATGTATTTGTTTTAAATAAATATATCAAATGTTCGATTGTGTAGCTTGTTCTATGTAAATATATATGTAAATATATATATAACTTGTATCGTGGTTTGCAGGCAGACGTAGTTGTCTGTTTTATTGGACACGATTACGGAGCAGAATTCATTCAGAACCTTCTAAAAGACTAAAGAAAAAGCACCTTGTGAAAATTTTGTTGTCAGATATATTGACGATGTCCTATCACTGAAAAACCAATAGTTCAGTCAGAACGTATATTTCAGATATCCCAGTGAACTTGAAATTAAGGATACTACTGATACTAGAAGGACTGCTTAATACCTTGATCTTTATCTCACCATTATATCTCAACTTGTACGATTCGCTCTTGTACGTAACAATGTTTTAGATTTTAACGAGAGAAATTTATGTATTACTGAAAAATTATTACACCAGGGTTTTCGATATCACAAACTAGTCAAAAAATTTACTAAATTTTCTCATCGGTATAAGAACATCATTCGTAAATATAGCTCAACATGCAGACTTCTTATACGTTCAGGTATTTCACATCCAATATTTTATGGAAATATTTTTTATAAAGCACACAAATGTCAGTATTCACCTCAAAAGCTAACAAAACCTTTAAATAGACTTATTAAGAAGGGATATAGTTACGATACTGTTGTCAGGTCATTAAAGATTGCATATTTTGGCGTTGATATTGATTCACTTATAGGGTCTTTGCATCGGAACTAAACACATTTATTTAAAAACCAGTTGTCGGCATGACACGGGTTATGTTCTTTTCATATATGTTATGATGGTATGATACTAAACCCATCACGGGGAGGATTGTGCCTGATATTCATATGATGACGACATAATTTTTCAATCAGTTAAATTGAAGTCTGGAGTTGGCATGTCAGTTAACTGCTAGTAGTCTGATGGTATTTATGTATAATGGTCATTTTGTTTATTTTCTTTGGTTACATCTTCTGACATCAGACTCGGACTTCTCTTGAACTGAATTTTAATGTGCGTTTTGTTATGCGTTTACTTTTTTTGCATTGGCTAGAGGTATAGGGGGAGGGGTGAGATCTCACAAACATGTTTAACCACCGCCGCAGTTTTGCGCCTGTCCCAAGTCAGGAGCCTCAGGTCTTTGTTAGTCTTGTATTATTTTAACTTTTAGTTGTTTGTGTACGATTTGGAGTTTAGTATGGCGTTCATTATCACTGAACTTGTATATATTTGTTTAGGGGCCAGCTGAAGGATGCCTCCGGGTGTGGGACTTTCTCGTTGCATTGAAGACCTGTTGGTGACCTTCTGCTGTTGTCTGCTCTTTGGTCGGGTTTTCTCTTTGGCACATTCCCCATTTCAATTCTAAATTTTATTGACTCAGGTGGACGACTTAATACTAAAATCTCTTATAAGCGGGACGATTTCAACTTCCCAATTACCAATTTCCCGTTTTTCATCAGTAACATACCCTCTGTCCAATCTTATGGTTTTTATATATACCTGTTGAGTCGTTATGCTCGTGCCTGTTCACATTGTACGGACTTCATATACATGATCCTGCTTCTTACGCAGAAAATGCTCCAACAGAATTATGAGGAGGACAGATTAAAAATGACACCACTTTTTAGCTTAGCCTCAGTCATCTCATAACACCTCCAGTAAGTGTATCTAGCATATTTACCTTTGTTTGAGGAAGTTGGAACCTTCATTTCTGATTAATTTCTAGATCTATACATCAGACAATTAAACCATTGTATATCATAAATCATGTAAGCATCGAATTACTGTCATCTGGTCTATTGATACCCTCTAGACTTAAAGTCATCTAAATTGATGGCAATATCTATTAATCTAAATATACATTATTCATGCAAATAAGACAACTATGACTTTCTATAGTAACTTACTAACGCTAAAAGGTATCCTTACTATGTAGTTGGACTTTTAAAAAAAAAACCTACCATTGCAAACGAAAAATGTCGTTAAACCTGTAAATAAAAATAGAAACGTTTTGTCAAGGATATCATATATAGGTAATAATCACCCCACCGAATTAAGCAATAATGATCAATACATGTTATCCATTGCATTGTTCATGATATTTCAGTGTATACCAAAAATTCATTATCTATATATGCTAGATATTTGGGTTTATTGGTCTTTGAATATTTGTATTCGTTCTCGTTTTGATATATCAAAAACGAAAACTAAAGTGTTTTCTTTATTTGTGTTAGATACAGCAAAACGAGATCGAAATATGAAGTTTTGTCCTCCATTTTCCTTTTAGAAAACTTTAAATTAGTGTTTTCTTGACTTGCAAATTATTCTTTTTTATTTTGAGGAATAAAAGATGTTTAGTTATTGTCCCTAATATCATTTTAACAAAAAAGGGAGAACAACATCTTTTCGATTCTTGTTAACAACAGGGAAAGGGAAATGACCCCATTATGACCGACACTTATTTTTTGTCTATTTTTTTCAGATTGTTGGTCCACGACTGTCATTAATATACAATGAATATTCACTACATTTGACGAAAAACGTTTCTTATAGTGTACACAAGAAAAGCCATGTTCACACCATACGTCGCCTACTTGTAAACCTGCTTACAATTAGTTTCATGTAATGCACACTGGTTTTGCATTAAATTTGTTCTCATCTGTACATCGGTTACATGTAAATTGTTCACATTAATGAACAAAATGTAGTCACGTTATTTTCGTAATCATTATATAGAATTGAATAAAAGAATTATCTGTTAATTTGTTAGGCGTAGACCATTTTTTTTTCTTGTTTAGGGTTAGGAAAATAAATTTGTTTCAAAATGGGAGTCAAACAAATTTATTGATTTCTTTGAAAACGATAGGCAGGGGTTTTCAACATAGAGTTTAAAAATGTTCATGTATGTGATTGAAAAATAAATTTGCTGTTTACATTATTAACGTAATAAAAACAAAATGGCTAGTCACACGAAGACGAATAGTATGTACCTTAAGATAATCGTTCTATTGATTTGGATAACTATTATAGTTCTAACGATTTCACGATTACATAGGCTAAACAGCATAACAATAGATGACGAAAGGGATTTTGAAAATGATTGATTGAATGATGGTTCCTAAATGTCCAGTAGCAAACATATCACATGTATGTTGAGGGCGAGAATACATTCACAATTAATTCAAAATGAACGTTTTATGACAGAGGGTCTGAGTTGAAAATCGGGGTAATTTGGACTGACATTGCAAATTTAAAGTATAATAGATAGGGACAGGCATTGTACCTTGCATTATGCAACATCAAAGAGTTTATGCAATTGTTCTTAACTAAAAGAGAGCCTTGCACTCTCTCTATATGAGGCATTGGATTTAATTACCTAAATCTTTCCGGACATGGCTGAGTTCTTATACATCCCACACAACTTAACAAACGACTCACTTTGGTATATAAGATTTTCGAATAGTTTGTCCTCAAGCTTCGCTTATTAGACATTTAATGTCAAAATGTGCTTTTGGTGCAAAATATTGACACCGTTAATATTATAAAAATGATTTTGTCTACGAGATATTAAAAAAATAAAGTATGATAAAGTTCTCTCCATCCAAGTAACAACTTGTAAAAGTAAACCATTATAGGTCAAACTACTGTCTCCAACATGGGACCTTAGCCCATACCGAACAGCAATCTATAAAGGGCCCTTACGATGACTAGTATAAAACCATTCAAACGGAAAAACCTACGGCATAATCTATATAAAAAACGAGAACAGGTGCAAACAAATGCAGCGGGTTTAAAAGTTTTAATAGGTACCAACCATCACCCTTACCTTAACACTTATTAAATTTGGTCTATGATACAATTGAAATACAAAATCAATAAAATAAGGGGTGAATAAATAAAGGCAACAGTAGTATACCGCTTAGAGATGTTAAACAATTAAAAAAAAAAAAAAACTTGATCAAAAAGCCGCCATAAACTATAATATACTAAGATAAATGAAAATAATTGTGTTGTAAGGTATACAGTTTCTTATTTTTGAGTGTAAATTCACATTGCGATAAGACGTGTCACGGTACTTGTCTATCCCAAATTCATGTATTTGGTTTTGATGTTATATATATTATTCTCGTGGGATTTTGTCTATGTGTGTTACATTTAAGTGTTATGTCGTTGTTCTCCTCTTATATTTAATGCGTTTCCCTCGGTTTTAGTTTGTTATCCCGATTTTGTTTTTTGTCCATGGATTTATGAGTTTTGAACAGCGGTATACTACTGTTGCCTTTATTTAAATGGAGAATCGAAATATTATTTACAATATAAATACTTTTGTTGTGCATAGTTCGAAGAAGTGAACAACATTTACAGTAAAACAAAACACTTATCAAAGCTGAAATATAGTTGAAATACAGACAGGATCAACAAATAATCTGTGTATCGCTATTTTACCTATGACGACGTTGTTAATTTCAGTGACAACCGGCACGTGCGCCCTTAGTTTCTAGCGCTAATTTTACATATCACTCTACT
This sequence comes from Mytilus edulis, assembly GCF_963676685.1. Lineage (NCBI taxonomy): Eukaryota > Metazoa > Mollusca > Bivalvia > Mytilida > Mytilidae > Mytilus > Mytilus edulis. The sequence continues at coordinate 45,427,635 of NC_092348.1, read as the reverse complement.
GTGCTGAGAAAATAAATTATCAGTCAATAAGATTAAAGGAAAATTTAGTAAAATAGCGATAAATAACAATATTTATTCAAAATTTTAGTGTCGACTTTCTCAATATATAATTGAATTGCAAATTATCCAGGCGTAGAACATTTACCTTCGTGGTGTGTTTGGATAAATACAACAAACAATGTTAATCATGATTTTAAACTCTGCAATTTCAGATTTTTTTTATAGTTTAAATAGGCAAATAACTTAATTCATAATATTATTTTAATGGTTTTATTCAACATATGTACACTCCTAGAAGATTTATAATAGAATCCACGAATTGATATCTCGTTTTATATATACTTACCACATACAAAGTCTACATTAACAATCGACTGTAGGTTGTCAAAGCCTAATTAAAACTACATGTACACATAATTCTTATTAATAGGAACGTAAAAGAGTTAGGTTTGAATGTTGAGAACACTTACACCACACCGAATTTATCTCTATGTGAAGAGGTGAAAGACCAGTCACAAAATATATGTTCAGTACATGCCTTTGTACAAAAACATAAAACCAGATTTTTATGCATAAAACACTCTTTTGATAAGAAATAGCACTTTCGAAGCAGTTCGACTAGACAAACCCAATTCTTCTTGTCATGTAAAATTCATTATAATCATTTTTGGAGCTGTATTTATTACAGTACGTACCCCAGTTTAATGCGACTGTGCTGTCAACTGAAATAAAGAGTGAAAGACTCGTTTTTGGTACAGACAATTCAACATATCGTTAGAGGAACAGTTTTCTGTTATATTTTGCAATGACGTCATTTACTTTACTGATAATATGTTTCAATCTTGCCACTAAATTATGTGTCAAAAACACTGGAGTAAGCGTACACGCGTAGACAACAACTCGTAATACAAATCAATACTACTATATAACACACCTACCTCAAAATGTGTCATTTTATCTTAAGAACTTGAAACCAACGGTTTCATGGATGAGTAAAGAGTCACCGATCAGTCATGATCACATCAAGTTTAATCAGTCAAGAGTCACCGATCAGTCATGCTCACGTCAATTTTAAGTGATCACTCAGTCAAACTTGTTATGTAATGTTAATGTTAAACTAATCAGATATATCGGAGAATTGTGTAGATTGGTCCGTCATGGTATATTGAACTCAATAACGTCACAGCTAACTTTTTTTCATTACGGAATCGTAGTTTCAATTCATTCATTTGTTATGGCTACCAAAAGACGTTTTTTAGTCAAATGACAATAATATATTTGTGCAACGTGCAAATATGGCAATACATTCAATCTTGCAACATGATATGGATTGTGCTTAAAACATTGTGACGTCATCCTTTTGTTGTACCCGTCATTTATTTCAGTGATTGGACTATCATTTTCATGTCGGAAAATATTAGGTTTCCTTTAATTGTCCAATATTTTTAAGAATATCCCTCCTCTACATTTATCTTATAAAAACTGGACAGATGAAGGTAGCATAATTGATTCTTACAGGTAAATGGTAGTACAAAAACTGAAAAAAAATCAATCAATGTTTTTTTCATGTGAAAATTAATACAACGAAAGAACAAATGACAGTTATACAAAAAGTAATATCCCAAAAAAATCGAACTCCGATAAAAATTTAAAAATTAGTCACTAATCAAATGGCAAAATTAAAAGCTCAAACACATCAAACGACTTGGTACAGGCATTTTCTTATGTAGGAAATAGGGGATTAAACCTGGTTTTATATCTAACTAAACCTCTCACTTATATGAGAGTCGCATCAAATTTCATTATATTGAAAAAGATGCGTGAACAAAACAAACAGACATAATAATTATAGGTAAAATTATCAAAAATAGGGATAGAGCAGTCATCATTGTGTTTTAATCTTAATAACTATAAAAACAAACGTATATGTAACAAAGAAGCACAAAAAGACATATATCAAATTTAAAAACTTCATTCATTGCATTGTTAAATCTGCCCATAAAGAAACATTTATTACAGTCACTTTCCAATACAATAACTTTATAACCAAGACGGGTTTTTGATAAATAAAATAAAATGTTCTGTCAAATTGATTTTGACATTGCCACTATTTATTTCATAAGCATTTGCCAAGGTTTTCATTTGGCTTGTCTCCTAAAATCACATAATGCTTCTAATGCTAAATACATGTAGATCATGTCGCAATAAACTAAATGTAGTTTTCATGAATTTTCACATCATTGTATATCAGAAAATAATTTTAAATGTTTTGGACTACACAATATGAATAGCTTCAAGTCTAAATTAATCTTAACAAGTTTTTATCTATTTATATCGGTCTACCTTCAAGATTTTCAAGGAACGTTTTATTTTAATAGTCCAGATAGACCAATCTTTGACCCAGAAGCATCGATATAAAAGAAAAGTGCGTCAGAAAGGCAATTCGTGTTTCAGAAGGATTTATTCTATATTTTATGGTTAAAACAACAAGATGACTGTGAAAATGTGTTAAAGCTAGTAAAAACTGTATAATTGGACACCTATGGAAATGATATTTAGAAAAGTTACTTTACTGATACTAGTATTATATAAAAAAAAATTGACTCACTAGACAACTCTGAATGAGTTATCTTTGGTAGTTTCTGTTGTGTTCTGGCTTTTGTATAATCTAAACCTCTTCTGGCTGACAATAGTGTTTGAACAGTATTAGTGTTAATAGTTTTCTTTCCCTTTGTCCAGTTAAACTACTTTGTAAAGAATTGCCTCTAGGCATAATGTAGTGAGTCAATATAACAGCTTACAACAGAAAAGCAATAATTCAATTCTAAACATTCAAATGGAAATTCTTTAGAAGATCAAAGGTAAGGTACGTGTATATTTGCGTCAATTCGTTTTTCGTTTTCAAATATCAAAAACAAAAAACAAAAAAAGAAAGTGTTTTCATTTTTCGGTTTTGATTTCTTAAAAACCAAAATGAATATCGAGAGTGTTTTTGTTTTTCGTTTTCAATTTCTCTAAACAAGAAAACAATCGTCATACACATTCAATTTCTGCATTCTGCTCTATTTAATTCTCGTTTTACGTTATACAATGTTTTCCTTTCCTTTTTGATAGCCATTGATCACCAGTGTATTTACGACTTACATTTAATGTAGACAGAATAGACCGCCTGACTTCTGATTTGAACAAAAGTAGTTAATGAATCAAAGACTTTCAAATTTCTTTGTTTTTATGTATAGTACAATATAAAATTATTGTATCTAAATATAAAATGCATCACAAATTTAAATAATACAATGTAATATTATATAAAGATTGTAAAAATACGATTGATTACAACAGTACATTAACAAGGGAGGTTACTACTTATCTGATAAGAATACTACATGTAGCCCTATCGTTCAAGCATTTGCCTCATTTACCCCAATGTAGTAACAACCCCATAAGAATTGATGACTATGGTCCATCTGCCAGTATTATACAAACATTCAGGACGATAATGTGTTTTGCCTATTAACATCAATTGATTAAAAAAATAATTTCTGAAAGTTCAAATTTCACCAAACCGGGATTAGCATTCAATCATTTTGCCATTATTTCGGAGCCTAGAAGTTGTTGATGAAGTTTTAAGGAATCGAGAATAGCGAAGAAAAATACAAATAATAGAGACGATGGAAGGAGGGTCAAGCGGGGAAAACAACAGTACATTTCATCTTTTGGTACTTTAGCGGCACTATTCTTTCATTTTCTTGTACGTGTTTAGACTTTTCATTTTCAAAATCTGTCTATCCCCCGCCTTTCCTCGTGCAAAATATATTTTTTTTATCAATGGTTGCCCCTTTATATCATACACAATTATGAAATGATAAACATATATGACATACAGCTACCGACGACAATAACATAATTAGAAACAAGCCAATATATATCGAGTGATACTCCTCCACTCACACCTAGGACTCAGTTGGTGTTAAATCAGTTCATGAGAACAGAGTTGTCTTTCTCTTTACATAAAACCACGTAAAACATTGATGAAATTGTTTTCTTAGGTGTACATAAACTCATCATAGATACCAGGATTACATTTTGCATTTACGCCAGACGCGCGTTTCGTTTACAAAAGACTTACCAGTGACGTTCGAATCCAAAAAAATTAAAAAGGACAAATAAACTATAAAGTACGAAGTAAAAAATTCCTAAAGGTTTTGCCAAATACAGCTAATAGGGTAATCTATTCCTGAGGTAAAAAACCCTTAGTATTTCAAAAAATCAAAAGTTGTGTAAACTGTTAATTTATAAATATGACAATATCAATGATAATTCATGTCAGCACAGAAGTGCCGACTACGGGGTTGGTGATACCTTCGGGGAATTAAAACTCAACCAGCAGTGGCATCGACCCAGTGGTTGTCAATCAACTCATCATAGATACCAGGGTTATATTTTGTATTTACACAAGACGCGCGTTTCGTCTACAAAAGACTCAGTGACGCTCGAATCCAAAAAAGTTAAAAAGGCCAAATAAACTATAAAGTACGAAGTTGAAGAGCATTGAGGACCAAAATTCCTAAAAGTTTTGCCAAATACAATGCCAAAATTAGAATTCTGACCCAATTTCATTGTTCACTGAATATAGCAAATGATAGTGAGAGTGGGGATTCCGTGTACTATGGACACATTCTAGAATGTTATAGTTTGTTCTTATTTGTGCTGTGAAAAACTGTTCCATGTAAAGGAGAGGGTTGAGAACGCACAAATATGTTTAATCCCGCCACATACTGCAGGTGCCTGTTCCAAGTCAGGATCATGTAGTTCAGAAGTTGACTTTTTTTTTATGTCTGTCATATTTGATTTTAGTAATTTATTGTGTTTTAAATCAGGCATTTATTTATTATGGAAGGTTATATGGTTTCCTATATATAAAACGTTTACATTCACTGCATTTGAACTTTAGGAGATAGTTGATTCATTTGCAATCATACCACATCTCCTTATTATAGAGTTTAGGGTTGGGTGGAGTAAAATTTATATTTCTTTGGTAAGTTCCAATGTTTCCGCCTAGGTCACCCAGTTTGAATCAAATATTTTGATATTTTGCTGTGCCCTAGGATTTGTGCCAAGAGCCAACCAGAGCTACCGGCCTGTTGGCGGGTAGTTTAAAACCATATGATAAGCTCTGGAGATGTCTTTTTGAGTATTGCATATCAGGTAAATATCCCTGCCCCACCCCAGAGTATCCAATGGTTGCTTCCTTAGGAAAAATAGAGATGGATTGTTGAGATCAGATACAATTATTTATACATTAGAATTGCACACAAAAGTTTTCCATCAGCAAAAGATGCAAGTGATACTGGTTTCACCTGATGAGATGGATGACTGAGGATGAAGAAGAGCTTCCTAATAAAATGATAGAAGAAGCAAACGAATTAACATGTTTAAGACATGTCAGAGACGACCCAGACTGTTCAACCTTTTTTTTTTGTTATTAATATTTTAAATATAAAGTATTATACTATGAAATAATTACCAAACTTTTAATTTATGATTATTTGATTACTAACGAAAATCCTTTTCTGATTACCAAAGCAAAATTATTGCTTAATTATTATGCGATTATATTGGAAAATCATAGTCCTGAAGTACTGACCATCGGATGACTGCAATTTCTTGGATGGTCACCGAAGCACTTGTCTCAGACCTTAAAGTGAGGTTAAGTACAGAATAGATTTTTTTTCTGAAACAAGTTCGAGCATGGATGATAAATACATGACAGGACATTCAACCTCATCGTAATAACTGCTCTGGTTTGTTGTTATATATTATATTAATATTATATATTACAGTAACATGTATTTTAATGTTCATCCATTTGTATACCATTCTTTTCTACAGTATTAATAATAATGCAGTGCAAGTGCATGGTGGACATACAATTTTGTTTTTCGTTCATTGTTTATGCCCCACCTACGATAGTAGAGTGGCATTCAATTTTTCTGTTTTGTGCGTTCGTTCGTTCGTTCATTGTCCTTTAAGTTATCGATTTTTGATTGGTCTGGACGAGAGGGTGACATCTTCTGCTCAGCCATGGGAAAGAGTAAATTATCTCCATCGTATAAGCCAATCAAAATCTAGCATTTTATCGTGAAGTATAATAAATTTATATTTCATGATAACTCTGTCAGTGAATCAGTTGTACGGGAGTTTACTCAGTGTCCGTTTAGTCAGTAGTAAACGGGCGTTTACTTCAGATTTCACAAATTCAAATAACGTGCACTTGGAAGGAAACGAGCGTTTACTACAGATTTCACAAGTGGATTTTTACGTGCACTTGAAAGTAAAGGTGCGTTAACATTTCACGTTAACTGATTGTGTAAATTATAACGACGTCAATGGAAGTCTTTAACGACCTTGACAGGCTATACACCCCTTGCACGGTCGGCCCTGGTTTGCGCCTTTTTGGGCGTTCAAATAATTTAATTTTTACCATAAGCTTAAGGTAATTGATTAAATTATAACATAAACTTCTAGTACATCTTTTTTTAATTGTTAACACGACTTTTATCCTAATATTTTACGTTTACGTGTTTAAACCCGTTTATGTGTTTAAAACCGTAACAACAATGAACAATTCAAAATTACTTTTAAGTCGAAAAATTAACTTTATTAATTGCAAAAAGCAGTTGCAATAACTATAAATAGCGGATTTTCTATATTTTCTCTTCAAAAGTTGTGCATGTACAAATATCGACTCACAAAAATATTTCCACTCTGACGGAAACGTCGTAGAAATACATTAAAACTCTTCCTGGAAACTTGAACATTGTCTGATCGTAACAACTCATCTCTAACGTTAGTAATGTTTTGCTAGATCTTCTTATACTTATCCTCTTACGAATGTAAACTGAAAGTCTTGTAGGTTTTACAGTTCCAGGATAAATATGCATTTTGTACTTAGGCAGCAACCATTTGATTTTCTGGGGGGGCTATGGTTTTTTTTCTGTGCAAACTTTTTTTTTCGCCTTCGGCGAAGAACAATCTATTTTTTTCATGACACGTCGAAAACAATTTTTTTCTTTCAATTTTAGCATTACATATAGTGGCAGCTGAGGGTGAAACAAACATTTTTTTTTCCTCAGGGTCAAAAACAAATTATTTTTTCCTCAGGGTCAAAAACAAATTATTTTTTCCCCCTAAAACTGGAAACAAACTTTTTTTTCCAAAAAAAACCATAGCCCCCCCCCCCTCCCCAGAAAATCAAATGGTTGCTGCCTTACAAATGTAAATTTCAATTATATCAAATTCGTTAAGTCGTACATACATATATGTTATATAAAATGTTATAAGTTCTGATCGGTTTTAACATGAAGCATTAACCTTACAAACTTGGTTATCAGATAAAATTAGTAAACAATGCCAATTACGAATAGTACTTAGATTGTTTCAAATAATCATGAAAAATGAAATCAATATTGGTGTAAAGTTACTGATATCTATCCTGTCTATGGTCGGCTCACTAATATTTCGTTTTCTTCAGGAATTAACAATGCAAGCAGGTCCAATTTTGTTTTCAAATAATTAAATCATCACCAAAGTCCAACAGTTTTCACATCTCAGACTGGCTGCAATGACATTTATAATAGGAATTCCTTTTACGGCTAAAACTGTACCACTTTTACTATACAGTTTTGATACAAATTATATTCTAGAATGGAAAGTTCATATGCACTATTTTTTTTCAAAAGGTCAAAATATAGGGTTGTGTGGCATATTTTCAAATTGTATATGCCCTGATCCTCTAAATTTACTAAAATAATGTACTACCCTTACCTTGACTTTAGGTTTTCCCCATATTTCAATATTACTGATATGCGTATGCATATTTACTGGTAACATTCACAAGTTATGTTTCTATGACATGAAACATAGACTCTGAGATCATAACTGGGAACCAGTACATACAGCATATACATTATTTATGAATATTATATATCTCTTCAAAAGAGGCGTGGTTTGGTAACAGCTGTATTTAAAAAGTGCAACCTATACTAACATTTATTCAAATAGAAAACTCTCTAAATCACTTTTTCTCACAACAATACTTATTTATCAAAACTACAGACTTAAAAATACTCTGTTCTTAAAGTTGTCGTCTACAGACCATTTAATACCGCTACCCCCCGTTTCAATTTCTTAAAAGAATTATAAAACAAGACTTGAATTATTGTCAGCTCACCCTATGTGCATGTTTGATGTCATGAAATGTCTAGAACCTGTTTGAAACTAATCTGATAATCAATTGAAAGCATTTCAAAATACTATAAATGTAATGTTTAGCAGTTTTTAATAATTCCAACATTCAATATTATATAAAGTATCCAATCCTGCTTTTGTCTCCAGTCCATATCTTACTGTACGCCTATTTGTTAATGAAATTTCACAATATCTGCCTCAAATGGTCAGTTTTGATATCTTGTCATGACAGTATCATCTCTAACCATAGACCTAACACAATTTAGCTAATATGTGAACAAGGAGTGTTTAAAAAAGCCATATTTGCAATAGTTGTATGTATGAAAATACTAGTCTGATGAATGAATCACCAAAAGTTTTATAGAAATGACTTCTAGCATCATCTAGCATCTGATATTTTCATAACTTCGAAGCACAGTTATTGTTCTATATACAAAATACCATTAAAATATTTAAATCATAGCATTTATAAGTAAAATTATTTGCTTTAATACCCCGAGGAGTCGGAAATTTTCTCTGTTTTTTGCCCCTGGGACCTCAAATTTCCAAAATAATTCTACTGCAATATGGAATAAAAGTACATATGTAGAATAGAACACACTATTGTAAGTTTTATTGAGGTTTGTCGCAGTTACCAAAAAGTAGATTAAGGTGATACGGCTTACTTTTGGGTTATTGGCAGGAAAAAAGCACCCCACCAATAATATAATAAGGAAGGATATATGAATTTCAGTGACTGCGAAGAGTAAATATAAGCACTTCTAAACAAATTAAATTACAAATATGTATATTATGAGTATATTTTGCATTCAGGGCTATAAGTAACCTTTGCATGCTGTAAACTGTGAATTTATGCTGAGTCGTCATATTCAAGGTCCTGGATGTTCTCAATCTTCATGCAATATTTATAAAACTTCATATTTGAGTTAATTTCGTTAACATCTCTGAGACAAACCAGATTTGTTTAAATTCTGTATTTTCTCTTTTTTTTTCACCCTATATAGGTTGCATTTCTGTAAATATCTACAATGCAATTCCCATCAGAACTCCTTTTACGGCTAAAACTGTACCCCTTCTACTATGAAGTTTTGAAAAAAATTATATCCTAGAATGGAAAGTTCATATGCACTTCTATATAATTTGAACTTGTCATTATATGCTGTGCAAACACCTTTATATGATGTGCAAATATCCTTATATATATGATGTACAACTATCCTTATATAATGTGCAAATATACGTGTATGATTTGTAAATGTACTTATATGATGTGCAAATAAACTTATATGATGTGCAAATAAACGTATATGATGTGCAAATATCCTTACACATGTATGGTATGCACATATACTTAAATTATGTGCAAATATTCTTTTATGATGTGGATTTTCCCTTATATTATGTGCAAACATCTTTATATGATGTGGTTGTGTCATTATAGTATGTGCTTGTAATCTAATTTCATTTGATTCAGTTTACTTCATTATATGCTGTCAAAACGTTAACGTCATTATATGACATGTGCTTTCATTGTCGTTATGGTCAATGAACATAATTACGATTAGAATGATTACTGTCTACGTCATAACTGATTCCGATCTGCTACTGCGGAGTTAACAAAACCCGGCTCATTTGTAGCTGTCGCTAGCGAAATTGTATTTTATAGGAAAAATGAGACAGTGCAATTTATTAAAAATCAACGTTTAAATAATTTCGGAGGAAGATTAGGATCAATTAATACAGATTCTATTTGAAGAATTTCCCGACTGCGACGTTTTAATAAAACAAATTGTGTGGCCCTTTATAGCTTGCTGGTTGGTTTGAGCAAAGGCTCCTAGTTGACGGCCGCTCTTTGGCCTTTAATTGTTTATTTTTTTTATATATTGTGACTTGGACATAGAGTTGACCTCATTGACACTCATAACACATCTTTTTATTTCTATTCATTGCAAAAGACACCAATGAACTCAGTCAGTTTTAAAAATATTTCATAACAATAACTATAAAATTATCTACTCATGCATGATTATACCTGTATTGATGAATGATTGATTGTTTGATTAGTGTTTAACGCCACTTTCTTCACTATCATGCTATTTCGTGGCGGTGAGTTTATATTGGTGGAGGAAGCCGACGTGCCAGTAGAACCACCGGCCTTCTGTGGGAAAACTGACAATTCTAGTCAATTAAGGGTCGAGCTTACCTGCCAGGTGCGGGATTCGAACTCACAACCTAAGTGTTGACAGGCTAGTGATACAGTAGTTCGACTATGTAGCTACTATAACCACTCGGCCACTGAGCCTCTCCCCCCCCCCCCCCCCCCCCCCACCGAAATGGATAAAAGGAGATATGGGATGAACTTCAACTCGGAGCATCACAATTGCGTGCAGCTGTTTATTATATTTTCGTGCATTTATTTCACAGCCTCAATTAGATGATTATGGATGGATTCTGGACGTCCAGCGGCAAATGGTTATGCATATTCGTACGAGAACATGTTAATGTGATATGAGTAATAACCCTGATTTGTTCTAGATCGACACCCTGAGCCGCATTTTCAACATGCTATTTCACAGGAAGACATGTTGCCTTATCCGGACACATTAATCTGATTCTGAGTCGACCAGTCTTTCCTCTTACTCCTTAATTCGCGTGCTTGGCAGGGAAGCAGCAAATATCGATGTGCAAGCCTTTGGTTAGAACCCACGTCTTCCCGCATATTTCGAGGCGAATATGCTACCACGAAAGCAACGCCACTGGACAGTAACCCACTATATTAAAGGTGTCGTGTGAAGCCGCTCATACATACACCTAAGTAAACAGGGCTAACGTACCGAGCATTGATTTTTATTTTGCGAGTTGGGGGAGGGGGGTAAATCTTTTATTCATCATTTCTTAAAAGAAGGGACTGAAAACAATAATGAAATAAAAAAAAATAAACATGATATTGACAAAAATAGTTTTTTTTTTTTTTTTTTTTTTTATTAAAATCGAAAAATATGTTTGTTCTAAACAAAAGGAACTAAACCTGCTACTGCCCACGCTAGATGAAATGTCAGTGCCTAACCAATCTGATAAAGATATAATGAGCAAATTATTTGTCTAAGCTTTGGATACAAGGATCTGACAACACTTTATTTGACCTGTTCTGGTAAATATTAAATCAGCCAATAAAAGTTCAGCCTTCAAGTTAATGAAGGTGTGTATCAATCAGACAAAACCAAAAATTCCCAATGGTCTTTAAAACAGAAAAAAAAATGGAGCGTATTCAGATCCGCGTAAGCAAAGCTTGGACACACAATATCTGTAATTTAATCAGATTGTTGTCTAAATTAATATATAAACGGCGGCGTTCAATATTTTGCGTTTATCTTGAAAACTACTAAAGATAACAAAAAAATAGTGCAAAGTGTCTGAATATATTCTATAGTAAAGGGCTAGTTTAGCTCTTATGAGTTTAGTTGTTTTTATTGCCTAATATCTTGATAACTTATCTATACAGAAAATGGTATAGAAAAGAACAAATTTAAAAATAGTATCGAATTCATAACAGTGTGGCTATGGACATTGATTGGCGCACTTTAATATCACATTGACTGGGACAGATTAGGTGAACGTTCGTCTATAACGCCCATTGCTCACGACGTCCTTAATCTAAACATTTAAACCGTGGGGTCACCAAAGGTTCTCAACGCCTATATAAAATAATTCGAAATACTAATCAGGAATTTGTGTTTAGATTTATATTGATTAATTAAACGTCCTTTACTTGTGTTTTTGTTATGTTTCGACAATCAATTTTCATAATAAGATATCGCAAAGCCATGTTCTTTCAGAAAAAAGAATGACTTACTGAATGCATGTTTTGATTGATTATCTTTTTCGGATTTAACAATTGCGATTGTCGAGTTATGTAATCTTTTAACTTTTATCTGGTCTAATTTTATTTTAGAACGAATGCATAATCCACTTTCAAAAGTTGTGCAAATACGAAACATAAAGACAAAATATACTTCTGCCCTGTCTTTTTCGTACTTGAAAGTTATTGGATAGTAAGAAAGCTATTTGGATTAAATCTTGTGAAATTTGCATGCATTTACGTTATTGTATTGGCAAAATGTATCATTTGGTGTATATAGGAAACTTAAACCGTTCTGCTATACTGCTACTATACTTGTGAAAAACACTTGGCAACAGAAACGCATTCATCTTATCTATATAAAAAAACCGACCCAATTTACATAGAAATGGACGTCTTCGTGCATTTGTGATCGCAAATAAAATATGTTCCGGACCTTATGAGTATTTGGACCATACGTGTATTATTATTATACCATATTAGTATTACCCTTATGGTCATGATATATGCGTATGGTCCAAATACTCATATGGTCCGGAACACATACATGATATTCTGTGCGTTGTCGGTCGTCTATTAATTTTGTTCTTTTGTTGATGGATTTGAAGTCTTTCTGTGAGTGATTATTTGTTCATGACTTAAAACTTACTTGCAAATAATTTAAAAACAAGACTTGATTTATAAAAATGTCCAAACAAACCATGATTTTTTTTTTAAACATACATCACATCCATTGCAAAAGGCTAAAATTCGCCAGGTCTTAAATTTCAACTAAGTGAGTTGACTAAATTAATGTTGCGGACCATTTTCCAATTTCCATGCGGTATCCCTATTTTTTTTCTCGCTCATCTTTTATGTTTGTTTTTTTCATCCCAAGACCTCTTGGAGCTTTCATTCTATAAAGTGTGTATTTTGCTAATGGTCGAAGGCCATACGGGGACCTATAGCTTGATAACGCCTGTTGGTCCCTGGAAAGAATGTGTCTGATTGCCTATCACACTTCATATTCTTATTTTAACATGCAGTTATATCTATGATAAGAATGAACATTGAATTGTCATTGAGACAAAAACCCAACCAAAGAGCAAAAAAAAAAGAAAAAAAAAGCCTAAGGCAACATGTAGATCTTTCGTATCACGGGAATTGCTATAAATATATTTATTTCAGGTTAATAGTATTAGGCCATACTCAAGTTATAAAATAGATCTTGTCGTCAACTTTTGCAACCAGCTTCTATGTTTCTATAATGCACTGTTCATCTTTTTTGGGCTTCGACTTTTCCATTGGACAGACAATTTTGTTTTCGACTGTTTTAAAAAGATGCATTTTTTTACAAAATCATACAAGTAAGGAGTCTCTGGCCTTTGGTAGTGTTGTATGTTAATTAATGTTTGTTTATTTATTTGTTTAGGAAATAAGTATGACGTACATTTTCACTGAACTAGGACACTTTTTATAATAGTTTTTCGATATCGCTCGGGCAAAAATAATCACGAATATAATGCCTACCCATGTTAAAACTACAATAAAGTATAGTTTGCATCAATTATTTCTTGAACCTACCATTTTTTTTTTTGTCTGTGTTGGATTTGTGTGGCATTGAAAAAAAAAACGGGTATAAACTACACAGTGCAGTTTCAACAAGAATACAAGATTTATTGATTTTCAAAATGCGACCAAAATTAAAAATGTGCTCGCAGCGGAAAAAATTCAACAGTTTGATTTTCATTGAAATAAAATAATTGTTATGATTTACACACTGTTACTTTTTCCAATATAAATATTCGAACTATTTTGTTTGTTGTTTCCTTTATAAATTTACATCATTTTTAAAAAGACCACGCGTCTTCGATATTTAGAAGACTATAAAAGCGATGTTCATTTATTATCTTTCTTCTGCTGTAAGTTTAATTTAGTTATTTTGTGTCATAATTGCCATCTCGTATGTTTTAAATTTGAATAAAGAAGATTCAGGTTGTCTAATATACGTCAATGATACACACAAAAAAAAAACGATAACAAATAAAATAAGGTTCAACATTCATTCTCCATGAAAAGAATACATCACTTGGATGTAATTTTTGTAAGAAAAATACCAATTTCGTGAGAAGTTGTGTGTTGGACTTGAAGAGCCAAGGCAAACTGACAAATATCTGAATGAACGAATCGATTTATGGTATATAAAAAAAAACAAAGCCCACATGGTTAGCATTGAATAAATAGAAGGCCACTCTTAAATGATCATAACGTAGAAGTTTTTGTTCTCTTAATCAATAAGATATTTTCTGAAATAACGCGGGTCCCTATTAACTTAAAAGTTGTTTTGTTTTTTTTTACCATGAATAAACTTTTTTTTTTTATTATTATTTATTGATATCAGCTCTGGACATTAATATTCTTAAAAGTGAAACTGTTGTAAGTGATGGTATAACAATTACTTAAAATAAATTCCTTAAATGATATGTGAAAAGAAAGTTTCATTTTATGTATCAAAATGTGTAACAAATGATTATTTAAATCCCCACTTGAAGGCCTCCGATAGACTGAGTGAGCATAAAATCATCGCCCACGACAAACAAGTTAAAGGTAAACTTTTCAGTACAATTACTAATAAACGTTTTACTGTCGACCACACTGTTATGAATTTCGTTCTAAATAATTCATAAGTATGATCATTTTCTTTGATTGGGGATGGGGACGTGGGAGGGAACATTGGAATTTATCTTTCTTTTAAGTCATGACCTTGAAGAAAGAAAAAAAAACAACAATCAGGACCCCTCCCCCATTTTCCAAAGACATAAACATTTCACCCCCCCCCCCCCCCCCTAACCACCGATTCAAAAGCCTCAACTGAAAAATCAAACACACACCTTTCTCAATACTTATGTTCGTTATAACAACAAAAAACGCATTTTGTATCTATTGCATTATAAGTTTAAAACATTGCGTCAGTTGTTTGCGACTTTATTGAACTTAATTTGGATATTCCGGTTATTATCGCATTGACATTTACCACACCTTCATTCAATATTAGCTTCAGATAACAAAAAAAATACTCTGCTAGAAGAAATTGTTAAAACTAAAAGGATTTAGGTTTAACGATTGAGGCGAGCTCATCGAGGCGTAAAAATTGATGTCTTTTGAGTCAAAACTATTATTTTTTACAGTAAAAAGGGGGGGGGGGAACAATGAGGGTCGAACCCTGAACAGTTAGGCCAAGTATGGACACACCTTTCAAGCAGCTCTGAATTTTGATATGATTAAATATCTGACACTTCAAAGGGTTTGTGACACGTAATGAATGTGGTTTAAGATTTTAAAGAGATGAAAATGGACATTTATCTATTATAAGGTCTAATATATATCCAAAGTCTTAATATATTGTCCGATTCAGCATATCAAAGAATTGTTTGTTTTTGTCCCGTTTTGGCCTCTAATTCCGAAACAATTATTGTCTGGCAACAAAATATTTACGGACGACGAAGACATCGCTATAACATTATAATGCGGCAAATCTATAACTATAAAAAAAATGTATACCACCTTTCCATCTAAAAAATAAATAAATCATAGGCCCCCTTAATTTCTTCCTTTCCCCTTTTTTGTGGTTACAAATGAACAGTCCCTTATCTGAGTCATTAGCCTATCAATGTCCGATTTTTTTCTCCATTTTTAGGCCTATCTTAAGAAAGTAATATATAAAAAGAAACTTGAACAGCTAACATGATCAGCAAAGGAAAATTTCCAAAAAATAAACATACTGAAAATTCATGTAATAACTTCTAAAACACTAACGCTAGGTATAACGATATTGAACAATAATGCTTATCCTTGTTAAATGAATATGGATTGCATTAATTAGGCCGTTAGTTTTCTTGTTTGAATTGTTTTACATTTGTCATTTCGGGGCCTTTTATGACTGACTGTGCGGTATGGGCTTTGCTCATTGATGAAGGCCGTACAGTGACCTATAGTTGTTAATTTCTGTGTCATTCTGTCTCTTGAGGAGAGTTATCTCATTGACAGTCATACCACATTTATATATATATATATAGAGAGAGAGAGAGAGAGCTCGGCCTGGCATAAAAGAATAATGTCTTAAATTTAATAACTATAACCGTAAGTTCATGATTGTAGATCCAGTATGTTTATTATTTTAGACCCATCGATTAAAACCGAACTTTTCAATTTATATTTTGACAATTTTTCAACAATATCAGATGTGATCTTTTTCAACTTAAAACGAGGTATCAACAATCGACAGTTTATCTCTTTTTAAATCTCAACCATTTTCCAAACGATAGCTACATATTTGCGCCAGGTTTATAGTAATTCCATAGATGCAGATCGGATTCAGTTATGACGTAGACAGTAATCATTCTAATCTTCATCATGTTCATTGCCCATAACGACGATGAAAGTACATCATATAACGAAGTTTCGACATCATATGATGAAGTTAACCGAATCACATCATATAAGGTTACAACCACATCATATAATGACACAACTACATCATATAAAGATGATTGTACATAATATAAGTATATTTTCACATTATATAAGAATATTTGCACATCATATAAGGATCTTGGCACATCATATAAATATAAGACTCATTTATGATATATAACAATACACAGAGAAACATGAAATACCTGGTTTTTACTATTGATTGATTTTGAAAAACGCTTTCGACTCCATATCATGGGATTTTTTTTAAGAATGTTTTTGAATACATAATTAAATTGGATTAAAGTTTGTTTTATGATAACATCAACTCTGCTGTCATCCATGGGGGATGGGCGTAACCTTTCAGACGTTTCTACGATTGCAGGAGATTTTTGGAGGGAGGTTAGAAAATGCTTGATTTGAATATGTTTATAAAAGTACTCTAAACAACATGGATTAGAAGGATTTTACAAAGAGATAGTAAATGGCAAAATATTTTCCTGGCAAAGATGGATAAAAAAAGTTATTTTGTTGTGTTGTTGATTTTATTAGACAACTTTATATGACAGTTAACAAATATTTTGGAAAAATATACTATTACATCCCAGCTCCTTTGTTCTAACAGGGGTGATCTGAGCCGGATCACCCCTGCCAGATCACCCTAGTTTGAGTTTCTTTGTTATGCATGCTTTCCTTTGTTCTGTAACATTTTGGCGGGAATGTCAAATCCACTATAAAACTTATAATTAATTTTACGGAAAAGACTATCTATCAAAATTCACGTAGAAAAAATCCAGTAGATATGCTAGGATTCGAACTCAAGACCTTTAGCATATTAAGCCACGACACATACCACTACACCAGGACGACTTGATACGGAATAATAGTAATTTGACATACTTAAAGGAAGCAAGATATTTTTATTAGTGGAGCGAGTTGTCAAACCTTTATTCAGTGGGGTTTTAACCTTTTACGTTAATTTCTGAGTTTTCAGACTGATTATTCAATTTGATTTTACACTTTTTCAAAGTGGGGCAAGTCGGTAAACAAGATTGGGACGATATTTTTATAAAGTGGCGATATAGCGTGGGCCGATTGGCAAGTGGGGCCAGTTGACATTGTTTGATATCTACTCATCGTGTTTGGGAGTCAAAAAGGGTATACATCATATAGTAATATATAAAGTATATTGTTATGGTTGTGTGGCGTTCTAAACTAGATTTTATGAATTGTAAATGGTTTTTCGTCTAATCTAAAACAGCTGGGATGTAAAATAATTATCCCAGTCGGACTTGGTGTGTCAGTGTTAGATCACCCTCTGGCCTCCGGCCATCGGGTGATCTTACACTGACACACCGCGTCCTTATGGGATAACTATTAAAGATCCTGGGAAACGATTAATCACATTGACCTAAATTCGGTGTTGTGTTTGTGTAACTCACACGTAAACTAAACTCAATTGCGTTCCCATTGATAAAACTCAATGTTTACATGTAGTTTAAATCATGTTTTACCTACACACAGTCGATAGTCAATGTAGGCCATGTGTAGGTGAAGTGTACACAAAACTGCATTTAGGACATTAGTTTTATCGTGTAAATATTTAAGGAGGAAACTATTTTTGAGTAAAATTGATATTTTTGATAATTATTAGTTGTCTAAATTTTACAGATTTTTTTTTTGGTTAAAAAAAATTAACGTACTTTATTAACCCCTAATCAAGACTCAAAGCAGCATCATTGCCGAACCCATAAGGCAGCAACCAATTGATTTTCGGGGGGGGGGGGGGAGCTATTATAGTCGAGTATAAAACATAAAGGCAAGGGGGTGGGGGTGGTGAGTTATGGATTTTGTTTTGGAAACAAAAAATGTTTCCAGTTTTTGGCCCTGAAAAAAAATGTTTGTTTCACCCTCAGCTGCCACTATATATAATGCTAAAATTGATTTCGACTTGTCACCAAAATTTGTCCTAAAAAAAATCAAAAGCTCACGCCCCCCTCCCCTTCACAAAAATTTAAGTAAATAGTTGCTGTCTAATTCATTTGAAAAGGTCTTCCCGAATCGACTTGACGTACACAGAAATATTCGCCACTGGTCTTTACTAAAAAAACGATTCACGCATAAATGCATGACTAAAAAAATGTGAGGTAAATGATCTGTTTGTCTAGTATCTCAGTTCCGTTAAATAACACGTAAAATAAATTAAAAAAACGTTACCCTATTCCTTTACCAAATATTCCTTGGAGAAGAAAAACCATTTGAAACGAACAGAAAAGATAAAAATGTAGTGATCCATAATATCTCAATCCTATTTTTTCCGGCTGTAAGCACGCTGTTGCAGCTAACGTTTTCTAATGCGTTATCGAGACATCTCTAGTGATATTCAAACTACTGCAAATTATAAAAATGGCTTTCATAAAGTAGCAACCACTTAACTTACGTACGTTTTTATTCCTTTTTTTCGATGCTGGTGATCAAACACTTTTTTTTCTCTCAATATTTAACACTATAATGTATGGGGAAACTCTTGATTCAGAATAAATTTTTTTATTATCTGTATGACCCTTTTTTTTTTTTTTTATCAAATTGGGGATCGGAATATTTCCATTCCCATCCCCCACCCCTCTTTTGAAGTCAAATAGTTGTTCTCTTACCGCTAGAAAGAATTTTCAAAAATTTTGAATTTAGTTCTACGTAATGAACATTTAAATGACATATAGTTTACAAGTGGGAACAAACCTAATGTACAGGTAGCTAAACAAGGTGTATAGATGTGAACAAATGTAATGTGAAACCAGTGTACACTACACTAAACTAATTGTAAACATGTTTACTCTACACGGTGTTTGGTGTGAACACGGTCTTAAGATATGAATCATTTTATCAAATCTGTGGCTTAATAATAATATTAAGATTGGTCATAAGTCAGTAAATTATCAAGAATGGTTCAAATGTGGTAATAGATTTGTGAATGATATAATAGACTACAATGAATGTTATATTTCAATAGACCAATTTAAGCAATAGTATAGCATTAACACACATTTTCTTAAATTTAAGGAGGCTCGAGGGTATAAAAATTTCAGAAAAAAAATAAACATTTGTTTTTCATTTCAATTTTTATTTGTTACCTTTTGTAGTTGTTACTTATCATATGGTGCAAAAATAATCCAAAACAAACAATTCGTGTCGGCCCCAGATGACTTTTAAAATGTATACATCATTGAAAAAGTTCCAAATTATCTCCCTTTGGTGGAAAAATGCCATTTTTTGGCTTTAAAATTGAAATATCTTTTTTAACTCATCGGTGACCTATATTTTTTAATATAATTTCCATATAAGATGTACTTAAACTAAATTATTGTAAAATTTGAGCGATTTCTGTAATAAATTTCTTTCTTTTTTTTCGATATTACCTTTATTTCTCCTATTACTTCCACAGAAAAAAAACACCTTTACAAAAATGTATGCTTCTTTCGAAAGCAGATTGTGAGCGCAAATGAACGGTGACCCCACTTTTTTATTTTATTTTTCTGTTAACCACAAGATAAAGTTCATTTATAGAAAAATATAGAGAAATCCTATATAAATGATTTAGACCCGCGAACCCCCTTAACAGTGTTATTTCGGCAGTGAAAGAGGCATCAAAATCTTTCACTAAAGGCTCTTATAAACTACTAGTTTGCTGTTTCTTTTATATCATGTCTGCGTGTTAATTATTCAAAAACATTGTAGGATCAAAAGATATGTATTATGTACTACCAAGAAATTATGTTATTCCTACTGGACAGTTGAAGTGGATTAAAACATTAGGTGAACAGGATCTGAACTGGAAAAAAAAAAATCAGATTGCCTTTTGCTGTTACTAAAAAAAAAAATTACAGCAGGTTTGCAATATGGGATTTAT
Organism: Mytilus edulis; assembly: GCF_963676685.1. Classification (NCBI taxonomy): domain Eukaryota; kingdom Metazoa; phylum Mollusca; class Bivalvia; order Mytilida; family Mytilidae; genus Mytilus; species Mytilus edulis. The sequence goes on along the minus strand of NC_092348.1, from coordinate 45,407,167 downwards.
CATTGCATTGTTGCAACAAATCAGTTTTCAGTTAGAATAAAACTGAATGGTGATCCTTTGTGTACATTTTGTAAATCAGAAAACGAGTCTATAGGACACCTATTTTGGAATTGCAATACTGTACAAAATTTTCTACAGGATATTTATATCTGGTTCCTTTCCAGTGGATTAAGTCTACCAATGAATAAATTAAACCTTCATTTATGAGACTTTATATTAAACAATAAATGTATAGTTCTAGATGCTTAAAAAAGAATCTCTCATTGCAAGCAATTATAAATAAAACTGAAAGATGTGTATAAATTAGAGAGTATGAACGCATAGAAAAATATTTCTTGAAAAGTTTGCTCTGTATTGCAACCAAATTAAAATCGTAAACATTTGGATAATGTTATACCCATCAGATAATGAAAACAAACCTCGCGAAAATTATGGCTAAAGGAACAATAACACTTCAGACATTTCTACATCTTCTGGTATCTATTTTATACAAATCGGTCATGAAACTACTTGCGTCCGTGTACATTTACGCCAAACATTTTCCATTTTGAAATGAAAAATAAATTTTCAAATTGCTCTGCAAATTTGAAAGGTACATTTTTTAGTTGGTTTGAAAAATGTTACAAAAATCTATTGGAATCACTTTTGAAAAACTATTTTCTCTTTGAAATTTGAAATCTGTTATTTTCATGAAATTATATTTTTGATTTAACGAAGATATTGAAACAAATAACAATAAGTTTGTGTTAAAAATGATTTTATTTTGTCAACAGTTTAAATATATTAAAACATTTGTATTTGCTTGTTTTAGAAAACAAAACATACATATTTCAATCTCATTCTTAAAAGAAAATATTGAAAATACTGACCTTTAGCATTTTTCAATTTAGTTTACAATATTGAAAAATGAAAAATTCTCTAACGTGGAGCATTTTTCAATTTGACTTACAATATTGAAAAATGAAAAATTCTCTAGCGTGGAGCATTTTTCAATTTGACTTTAAATATTGAAAAATGAAAAATGCTCCAACGTGTAGCATTTTTCAATTTGACGTTTGATATTGAAAAATGCTCCAATTTTTCAGTTTTTCATTTTACTGGGCAATATTCAAAGTTGAAAAATGTTCATTATTTAAATGTCTAATAATGAGAACGAAATTTTATGTGTTTCAATATATTAAGCGTTTTAAATGTTTAAATTTTTGACACTTTTTATTAAATGTTTTACTATTTCCGTTTTCTTTTTTCTTGTTTTAAGCGCAATATATCTTGAAGATCTTTTTAAGGTGTGTGTGTGTTACATTTGTAACTATGTGTGGTATCAACAAATTCCGAACAAGAATGGTACACTGACAAGTACGATAATGACAAAAAAAAATTCATTCTTTCTTTTTATCTAATATCTAGCTGTCTTTGTAGCTACATGTTTATATCTATATTTCGATCTATCAATCTGCCATTCAATATTGTGACTATCTATCTGTCTATCTATCATATTTTGTTTTTTATTTGTCCTTTCTTTCTTTGAATTGTCAGTGTTGAAATCTTTAATTTAGTTCTCTCGAAGTGAAGAAGTCACTTGTTTACATACACGTACATGTTGTAAGAATACAAGAACTTTTAGACCATCGATGTTTGATTCAACAAATGATACTTGACGGAAGAACATACCAAGACATTTCTCAACACTTGACTTCTTTAGGAATCAAGCATGCATCAGCGTGAACAATAAGCCGTTTTTGTCCTGAAAATGGAGTTTTTAAGCGATGCGGAGTAGACGAAGGAGCATTTAACCATATCGTGGCTGAATGTGTCAAACATGTTAGGAAAGAAGGGATAATATTAGAATATTAGATATTGTCCATGCCAGTTTCTGTACATGCCCAAGGAGCAGGGTTCGCGGGTGGAGTGGGGTTGGGAGGGATGGGTGTAAGTGTTATATTAATTTGATCACTGCGCTATTTTTTGTTTTCAAATTTGTATTTTTCTGCATTGTACAGAATTTTCTGATTTTGAATCTGTTTATTTCCCAAGCTTATAATATTCACAATTCTCTGTCACAGAATATCAAATAAGCATCATCTTATAAAAAATAATATGAAATTAACTTGCATGCATGTATGTGTGGTAAATGTATATTTCGAAGGATGAATGACTTCTTATATTTTCTTTTACCGGAGAAAAAAGATGTAGCAAAGAATATATCATAATTATGTGAATAGTATTTCAACAAACATAAAACAGTTCCATGAGGTTCTGTTTTATGTACATACTATAAATTTTTATTCAATATGATTTTACATCTTTAATACGTGAAAACAAAACGAGTATTATAGGGCAAATATGTCGACACAAAAAATGGGTCTCAGTCAGTGACAATCTTATGTAAAGTAAAGCATTAGCGACAGTTAATCCTCGCTATCATCGTTTACGACAGCAGCAGTGGCGGATCCAGAATTTTTCAAAAAGGGGGGGGGGGCGCTCCTCTCATGCTTCAGTGATTCCTAATATAATCAATCAAATTTTCCCAACAAAGGGGGGGGGGGGGGGGCGATCCACATACGGAAATACATAGTGTTTCAACTTCTGCAATGATGACAGAATACAATACACATGGTCGACGTTCCAGACAGCAATGTAGTAAGGGACGACATCAAAAGTCCAATGCAGGATAAAAAAATTCACATAGTTTTTCTTAATTTGAGAAAATATTGATTGCAAAATATGCATATGTAAAATCGATTTTGGATTAACAAAACTCGCAGCAATTCCCCCTAAACCACTCCCACCCAAACCATTTGATTGAAGTTTTTCATCCTACATTCATTCTGCTTTTGTGCCTATTACCATGATCGGTCGTGGATTTTACGTTTAATTATGGACATATAAAATCTCTTTTAAATAGCTTTAATTTTTGTATGCTAGTCAAAAGAAATGTCAATAAAATGGTAATATTTAAAAGATAAATCTTTTGTCATTTTACAAGTTTTGTGTGTATGTGTGTAAAACTCGTCTTCTAGTGAGTGATGTCGCTTTCTTGTTATATATCATTATCTTGGTAGCGTTCTTTACTACTCCCAAAGGGCATGACAGAGACTTGAATCCTACAAACATTCTAAGACCGTAACTTTCTTTTTCTGTACCTGCCTACTAGTATCACATGCTATCAATTTGTATGAATGTATTACAGTTGTGGTCCCTATTAATTTGCTGTCAGTCATAACTTATTTTTTTCATCGTTTTATTTAAATCTTGACCGTGTTTTTTTTTTTTTTCTTTTCTTTTATTGTTTCGATTTTTTTGTTTGTTTGTGCTAATTTCCTATAATAATGATGATAACAAACTAGAAGTTATAATTAGTTTATTTCGCTTTATCTACCTGTATTTGTTAAGCAACCAACAATCAATCAATCTAGCTCTTAATTATTTGTAACAAACGTATATGATGGTCCTTTCATATTTTTTATAATTATCATTTCTTTGCAGGGAACGATGTTTTGGAATATTGTTTCTTATTACATTGGTTGCAATAAATTACATTGATTTCCCAGTTAAATAAAAACCGATAATTTCACATGTGAAATAAACGTGGTTATTTCACTCTCTGACGTCATACAACAATAGCCGTTGTCAAGACGTCGATAACGTCGGATCAAAACAAATTGTAAATGCGTAGGAAAAACATATAGTCCCTTACATTTTCTACATTAATTTCATAAAAAAAAAGCCATTTGACAATGTAATAAAAAGTATAACTAATCGCCGTATTTAAATATAAAAAATAAGACAACTTGTGACCGAACGCCGCTATGGATTAAACTCGTGCTGCGCACTCGTTTAATCCATGCGTCGTTCGGTCACGCGTTGTCTTATTTTTTGATATTCAAATACGGCGATTAGTTATACTATAAATATCATTTTGTTATACGCTTACGGAAATATGATTGTGCAACTGTGACGTTTAACTTAATGTAAATGGCAGAAAGTTCGTAAACTTGGTAGCATAGCATTCATTACTCTCCTTTTTATGTGACAATATATAAGAATTGTGGAACTTTAACCACTGTAGGGTAAAATCGACTGTTTCATACTAATTACTTTCCTCGAAATTATGAATAAAAAAAAACCTTTCTTTTCTGTTGTCAGAATGGGAACGAGAATTGGACAAAGAGACAACAATCCGACCAAAAAGCAAAAACAGGCCAAGGTCACTAGTGGGTCTTCAAAACAGCGAGAAATTCTGGAACACGGAGTCGTGCTCCAGTTGGACCCTTTACACAAATGTATACTAGGTCATCGAAAATGGACGTCACATTAAATTCCGGAACAAATAAACTTAAACACAAAAAAATAAATATAAAACGAACTAAGGCTACCAGCTTCTTCTTTTTTATTCTATTATATTACTTAACTTTTTTATAAGTAGTATGTGCAAGCGAATGTACTTCCAGTGTGACTCAGTTTCAAAAATAACTTGATAGTTGCTTAAAGTATATTATACTTTTCAAAGAATTCGGAAGTTGACATAATAATTATATTATAGAGACACCTGTCTTCTGTTGAATACAATATAAGTGCTTCCCAAGAGACTTTTGGTTATGTGTTTAGTTGGGTTGTTATTTCGCCTCCGTGTAAGCGACATCTTTTTCTGTTCATATCAGTATAAAAATTATATCAAATCGTCGTGTTGCGATGTAATTGAAAAAAAAGGTATGAAGAGAATTATAAAGCCATAGTTTTGAAAAAGATTCTGTTGATAATACTTACAACTTACAGAAAAAAAATGATAAAAAATTAACGGTCGATATATTTGATGTATAAATGATTTATAATCCTAACAGGTGTCGATAATAAAATTACATTATTTTTTTTGGTCAAACTCCATTGCAATTCTACTGACTGATTTTAAAGGCTCAGACACATAATGGTTTATAGGCTGTTATTCGCTTTGAACTAACTATCACAAACTTCGAGCACGCTTGTATCTGTACTATGTGTTAAGCCTTTTTTTTAAACTTGTATCTTGATTTTTATACGCCCGTCTAAAACCATACCATTGTCTGTCCATCATTCCGTCGTCCACACTTCGGACAATTAATAAAAAAACGCTTCCACCAACTTTTATGAAACTTTGTTGAATTGTTTGTATCTCTTGACGAAAGCTCCCATTCGATTTTTATAAATTCAAGATTTTACGTTTCCATGTCATGAATTTTTATGCTTAAAAAAGGGGGCATTTTCCTGTTTTCGGACAATCACTCGTAAACAATCTCACAAATTTTATGAAACTTTAGTGAATTGTATATATCTGTTGACTTAAGCTACCTTTCATTTCTTATAAATTTCAGATTTTACGTTTATTAGTTCTGAATTTTTTTATTGAAAAAAGGGGAATTGTCCCAGTTTTTGGACAATTACTCAAAAACACTTTTACCAGCTTTTATGAAATATTTACATTTTTGGAGTTATGAGGTATTATTCATAAAAAAAAGATGAGGCCTTTTTCCAGTTTTTCGGATAATAAATCAAAAATGCTTTCAGCATTGAATGATGAAACTATGGTGATTGGTTAATATCTATTAAACTAAGTACCCTTTTGTTTTTATACAATTTCTGATTTGATGTTGTACAGTTGTGGAATATTTCTTCTGAAAAAATGACGGAAACGGCCAAGGAAATTTTGAAAAAAAATCATTTAAAGCATAAAGACAAGAGGAGTATCATGCGCTTAATGCGCAGCGCTTTATTCATTTATTTGATGAGTCAATATAAAAAAGAAGATGTGGTATGATTGCCAATGAGACAACTATCCACAAAAGACCAAAACGACACAGACATTAACAACTATAGGTCATCGTACGGCCTTCAACAATGAATAAAGCCCATACCGCATAGTGAGCTATAAAAGGCGCCTATAAGATAATGTAAAACAATTAAAACTAGAAAACTATGTATGTAAGCCTTTTAACTGATTGTATAAGAAGTTTTATAATATGCTGTTTATCACTGTTCAATGTTAAGGGGTTGGTTGTGCAGTTTAAACGAGTTTAATCACTAAGAGTTCTATTTATGCGCCGTAAAATTAATTTTCTCGAATGAATTGAATTGTTTTAAATTTTTCATTTTGGAATCTTTTTGTAGCTTGCTGTGCGGTATTGGGTTTCCTCAATGTTGAAGACTGTTCTATGAATTATCCTTGCTTACTTCATCATCAATTAATATCTGGTGGAAAAAAAATGTTTCTCTGGGAATCATACCACATCTTTTTTTTTTATGAAATTATGAATAAAACAAACACTAGTATTCGTGAGTTTAGTTACAAAGCACGCCATTCACGAATTGCGTAAATGAATACACGGAGAGCGCGCGGCAGCGTTATATATTTTCATGTGCCATCTATACATATATGAATTTTTATATATGTAAATGTATCAATTGGTGATGCTTTTTGTACTTGCTATAGGATGAAACTAAGACAAAATAAGATAGCAACGTTTCTTCGGTATTGATTACGTACGGTACTCAAAATACAAGACGAGAACCAGTTGCTCATTTTGATCAGTAGGAAAGGTAGAGAAACAAGGAATATGTTATGCCCAAGTCACGCTAGACCACTATTGCACCACGCTCACCGCGATCTAAAAGGTGGGGTCACGGTTCAAGCAGAATGAAAGTTTGGATTTTTATTGTTTTCACGATGCTACTACATCCTCATTACGCTTCTACAACGATCCAGCTACGGGTCACGTTCTCATCACGCTTATTCTGCGACTTCAATGCGAAAATCACGATCTTATAACGTATAAACGACAATACATGCACTATGTATTCGATTGCAACACGATCTTAACACGCTTCTTCTGCGATTATAGAACGCTCTTACATCGATCAGTCTACGACCTTTCCACTTTCATACCGTGATGTAACTACGCTCTCGTCAATATCGTCAACATCATATTCCATATAAATACTGTTTATAGGTTGCACTTTGTAAATGCAGCTGTTTCTCAAAACACGCCTCTTTTGGGGAGTAATTGAATATTCATAGAAAATTCATTTTGTTTACATACTGGTTCCCAGTTATGCTCTCTGTGTTCCATATCGCAGAGACAAAACTTGGGAATGTTACCAGTAAATAAACACGTGCATATTGTTTACATTGAAATCTGTGGTAACCTTTCATTCGAGGTAGGGGTAGTTAAGAAAATTAGTTTAAGTTTAAACTCTGAGAAGTTCAGGGCATATAAACGTTGAAAATATGCCGCACAGCCCTATATTTTGACCTTTGAAAAAAATTGTGGTGCATATGAACTTTCAATTCTAGGATAAGATATTTTTCAAAACTTCATAGTAAAAGTGGTACAGTTTTAGCCGTAAAAGGAGTTCCTATGGGAAATTGCATTGTCAATATTTACAGAAATGCAACCTATAAATACTGTTCCATTTAATTCCTTCTAATTGTCATTAATACGTAGAATTCTCGAAAACAACACAGACATACCACCCAAATATAACAGAACTAGTGGGCGTGATAGTAGGGATAGAGGTAGAATCAGAAGAGGCTCTGATACGAATTCTGATCCAGTAGACATGTAGGATCAACCTATACAACCTGTGTCACAACGCGTTGCTGATCCATCGAGATCAAATGACGATATTTTATTGAACAATTATAGAGAAAATGATATAGATGTCACTTGTGTCAAGTATAGTTGTGCTTATCAGACCGTGACCAAATTTCATGGTTCAGTGGTCAAAGATAAGTTTTTGATATTTAGTCTTTTTTTCTGACACTATATGCAATATGTCATCTTTATTTGGTGTATGGAAATATTTAATGATGCATGTCAGTCTGGCAGGTTTTATTTGGCCTTGACCTCATTTTCACTGTTCATTGCTCACTGTTCAGTTTTTTAGTTTTTATAAGCAATAGATTAACTATATTTGCTGTATGGAAGAATTGTCAGCTGTACACTTCTGCCTGCCATGGTTCAGATCCTTGACCTTTATTTCATGGTTCATTAGTCAGTGTTTAGATTTCTCGGTTATGTCTGCTTCTTAGAAACTATTAGCAATAGGTCAAATATACTTAGTGATTTATTGTCAGGTGTACATGTATTTCTTGGTTTGTTTATATGATATTGATCTAATTTTCTTGGACCAGGTTAAATTTATGTAATAGTTGTAGTAAAGCTTTATATTTAGGACTATCAACATAGAGGGTGGGTAGGACCTTTTTCGGGACGTCGGGATCGGGTGTTTTTAAGATCGGGATTTCGGGATTGACCCTTCTGGGATCCGGAATTTCTTTTTTCGAATTCCAGGATGTCGAGATTTTTTTTTAATTCGGGACCTCTGGATTTCATTTTTTAAGCCCTGGATTTCGGAATCAGGACCCCTTCGACCCCCTCAACATAATAGCAATGATTAGTAAAGAAGGCGAGACATTTCAGCGTGTGCACTCTTGTCGCAATTTGAGAAATTTTAAATAATTTTATTTAAAAAATTTATCGATATTGCCTCTTTGTTGATGCTATTATATTTTTTGTAGCTCGTCCACTCCAATTTTATATTCGTTATGTAGACAGAAGGTCACAACTGTTTTGTTTTTTACCGGGATCACGAAACGTTAATCCTGTTCCATATCCGGCTGATAATTTGGGCATAACAATCTATCTTGATCAAAACGAATCTTGCAATTAGCCCTCGAAGTGGGATATAGAGAGGGGGTAATGTTGAGGTTACAAAAAGGGTAATGTCGGAATAAGATTTTAGGGTTGTTTACTTTTTTTTTGGAGGGGAGGTGGGGCGGGCATTATGGAAAGATCTCCCATCTCTGACTCAAAATATGTATAATTTTATCATATGTCAAGGGTTTTATAACTCTCCCTAACAGCTTCAGACATAATAATTTTGTACCTTTTATTTTTTTTAAATAGACAATACCCTTTTCTAAAATTGAGAATGGAAATGGGGAATGTGTCAGAGAGACAACAACCCGACCATAGAAGAGACAACAGCAGAAGGTCACCAATAGGTCTAATAATTTTATAGATCAGTGATAATGGACATCATACTAAACAATTTAAACAAAAAAAAACTAAAGTTTAAAATAATACAAGACTAACAAAGGCCAGGGGCTCCTGACTTGGGACAGGAGCAAAAATGCGGTGGGGTTAAACATGTTTTCGAGATATCAACCCTCCCCCTATACCTCTGACCAATGTGGAAAAGTAAACGCATAACCATACGCACAGTACAATTCAGTTCAAGAGAAGTCCGAGTCCGATGTCAGACGAAGTAACAAAAGAAAATAAACAAAATGACAATAACAAATAACAACAGACTACTAGCAGTTACTGACATGCCAGTTCCAGACCTCAATTAAACTAATTGGAAGATTATGTCTTCATCATAGGAATATCAGGCAACTCCCGTTAGGGGTTCAGTATTATACAATCATAAAATATTTAAGACAAATAACCCGTTTCATACCAACAACTGGTTTTTAAATAAATGTGTTTAATTCCGATATAAAGACCCTATAAGTGAATCAATATTAAAGCCAAAATATGCAAACTTTAATGACCTGACAACAGTATCGTAACTATATCCTTCTTAAAAAGTCTGTTTAAAGAAGGCCAGCTGTTTCATTGGCACTCATACCATATCTTCTTATATCCAGAGAAACGTAAACTAGCTTCACATTTGAAGTTCATGTTTAACTGAAATGCCACCTCACATTCATTCCAAAAAATAGAACATCTGTCTCAAAATAAACAAAGTAATCAGCAATATCAGTGTTGACAACATCAAACCTATTTTGACTATATATATACATTTACCAAATAAACCAGGCTATTAAAATAAATGAACAATTATACACTTAAAATTTCAAAACTTGTCTCCTAAAGACAGTTGTATCTAATTCCATCAAGCACTGACCCAAATGTCTGCTTCATTCCTTATTAGTTTTCCCAAAATAATGTATTTCAGTTAAAAACAGAAACATTGCTGTAAAATTCAACATCAACCCCGCGGGACCGAAATTTATCATGAGTACTTCTGATTGAGATTCGGAGATGTGGACCACAGCTTGTTCTAGTTGTAAACAGAGACGATGGATGCCAAATGTTAATACACTATTGTTATCTAAATATCTAAGTAAATAAAAACCAAAAACAGTGAAAAAAATATATAATTCATTTTATCAAGTAAGACATAGAGCATGCAATGACTTCCAAAATAAACGGTATTGAGAAGGAATATAGCATATTCATCAACCTTATACAGGGAGACTGGGAAAAGAACAGCTTTCCTGGGCGTTGCCAACGAGAATATCACCAAACCGGTAGCCAGTGCATGAAATCACGAAACTTAATGTTAATAAATATAAAGTTACAATATTTTTTATTTACTTTACATTCAGGAATAACTCTCTTGGCTTCGGTTAAACTATTGTATCGTATAGGGCTTTATATGGCATTTTGTAATTACTTTCAGCTATGAATAATCATTTGAAAGTTACATTTAATACGTGTTTTTAAGAGCAGGCATACATATGCTTTCATCACTAACAAATAAAAGTTTTTAACGACTTTGACTGGCTTTACAGCCCTTGCACGACCGGCTTACATATATGTAGATATATATCTTATATTAAATGTACATTTACTTTTTAAAGACGTTTACAAATGTTTTGCAACGATGCAAATACTAAACTTGAGAGTAAAAATAAATATCTTTATCAATGAATTCAACATACCAATATATATCTGATTTAACAGATTTATAGAAAATATTTAGCTAACCTGAATGTAAATAATAAAATAGGGAAATATAAAATTCATGGTTTTAAACAAGGAAAATAACAATTGCATAATAATCCTGCGCATCATCACAAAATTTTGCTGGTGCGTTGTTGTTTTATTTTTTTGGGGTAAGGTAATAAATGTGTATATACAGGTTCACACATACACCCATGTGTATTATATATATTGAAAGCATAAAAACAAAACTTCTAAAGTGTAAACAATGAATGAAAAAATAATTTGATTATCCATTTTTTCAATATCTCTTATTAAAAAAAAAAATAAAAAATGAAGATGAAAATTCAACATTTTTCATTTTTCAATGTTTAAAGGCAAATTGAAAAATGCTCAACGTTGGAGCATTTTTCATTTTTCAATTTTTTAAGGCAAATTGAAAAATGCTCCACGTGGGAGCATTTTTCATTTTTCAATTGTGAAAGGCAAATTGAAAAATGCTCCACGTGGGAGCATTTTTCATTTTTCAATTGTTAAATGCAAATTGAAAAATGCTCCACGTGTTAGCATTTTTCATTTTTCAATATTTTAAGACAAATTGAAAAATGTTTAAGGCTAGCAATTTCAATATTTTGTTCTTTAGAAGGCGGTTGAAATTTGTTTTTTTCTAAAACAATCAAATTCAAATGTTTTGATTTAATCAAATTGTTTATAAGATGAAATCTTTTAAAGACAAACTTATCATTACTTTTTATATTGTCCTCGTGAAATCAAATAAATTATGTAATCTCATGAAAATTACAAATTTCAAATCTCATAACGAAAATGATTTTTCAGAAGTGATTTCAACAGATGTTTGTTAAATTTATCAAACCAATTAATTTTAAAATTTGTAGGGTATTTTGCAAAATCTATTTTTTCAGCTTAAAATGAAAAATGTTTGGCGTAAATATACACGGTCTTACTTGGTAATATTTTTTTGAAAAATATCGCTTTTAGTTGAAATGAAAGGACATTTTTTTGAGTGGGAACTCATTTTTGTCCAATGATAGTAGACACATGATTTTGAAAATTTCACTCATAAGCATTATTTACAAAATTGAAGCAACTAGAACAAATCTTGAAATAAATCAATAATGGGGTAGTAGGGTAATATTACCAATGTTATTTCAACTGATCGGGCGGATCTTACGTTTTAATTTGCATGAGGACAGTCAATTTGAAAATGTGTGTGATTACGATGATTGCCGTAACAGTTATTACTGATTTCTAATCACCTATCAATGACCTCAAAGGAATTTACAAAAAAAAATATGACTGGTTAATGCATTGATGAAAGTATCCGAAAACACCTATCTATAGATGGACTGGTTTATTATGAGCGAACTGGATAAACTCCGCCCAGTCAAGTGAAATAAATTGAGTAATACACTCAAGTCACAAGTCAAGTTCAAATATTGACAACGGTCACTAAGTAACTAGCCATAGCCATAGGTGAGTTTAAACAGTCTATCATGTTGTAAACTGTTTTGATGTTTTGTTTCATATGAACATTTGCATACGTAACAAGTCCTTGATTAAATGAGATGTCAAGTTTTGTCACAAACCAACATTCTCGTAAACATCACAGATCATAATTTGCCATGTTAGATCCACACATATATAGTCATGATAGTCTGGTGTGCATGTGCATAATATAGGGACAGTGAACATTCTTATTTGTTATACTGTATCTTTACTTGCAGCACGAACTGTTGATGATTTTCTTATTTTCATTTTCATTTAATCATGATAAGAAGAGTTTTTTTAAGGGAAAAATAAAACGCAAGAAATGTGCATCAGTCAATAAGAGGGAGGGGGAAACGATCATACATGAATTTCAATGATGCATAAACTTTTGAAAAGCCCAAATCCTATCTTTGCTTTTGTACATTTTACTATGCAGGAGTGCGGTGATATATAACGTCGATTTATAATTGTATAAAAAAATGTGCACTTGTTTCCTTCAAAATCTTGGATTTGGGTCTGTGATCATGATGATGACACACATGCTTTACAATATTGTTCATTTATAATCACTGAATGCAATTTCCTGCTCAGCTTATGTTGTTGTCTTACACCTGTAACTAAGTTCCCATCTACGATTTTATGTACAATGTAGGTAATCGACCGACCGGGTCTGCCGACAGGAAAGCACAATAAAATAAAGAGGGTAAATCGTTATACAGTAAATATTTTTTTCCCGTTTTTGATAATCAGTTACCATTGTACATGATGTAGGCTGTATTGTATAAGTATTCAATTTCTTTCAGTATACTTGAATCACAGCGACGCAACATTTTCACTTCCGCATAATTTATCAAAACTTATTTCAAATATAGATTTAAGTGAATTTACAAACCTGCTCGTGCATTTTTCATTGTTATTCAACGCACATTTATTTTCTAAGATACCTGGGACGATCTTATTTCACAAAGGATTTCTATATGGTCTACTTATTGTACCTCGAACTTATTTACCCGATGTAGGTCTTTAAGTTGAGGTTCAATTCAATTAAAGTTAATCGGGCATGACTAATTAGATACGCCCTCTTAAAATCAGGGGGTCCGAAATAGGATTGGGAAAAAACACCCAGCAAAATACCTTAATTTACAATTTCAAGAATTTGTTTGATTCAAAGTGCTTTTATTTGCTTTAGCCTCGGTCACACCTTACCGGATAGCTCGAACGGACGCCTAACGGATAACTTTTTTTTCAATCCGTTTATGTCCATTAGACGTCCGTTCTTATCCGTTAGACTTCCGTCCATATCCGTTGCATGTTCGTTAAGCGTACGTTTTATCCGTCGACGTCCGTTCTGTCCGGTGGAAAATTTTGAGCATGTTCAAAACTTTAAACGGACGTCCAACGGATAAACATTATGAATATTTGCGCGATTTACATATATTGTTATTGTCGCTTTTGATTTTTTCGTATATCTTGTTCATCCGTTTTATCCGGTACGCTTCCGTTAGGTGTCCATTGTATGCGCTACTCGTCCGTTGGATGTACGTTCGACATCCGTTCTGTCCGGTACGTGTCCGTTTCTCATACGTTGCATATCCGGTGTGTGTCCGTTATGCATCCGTTACACGTCCGTTTTATTCGGTCAGTACATCAACGGACTCCCAACGGATAACAATTTTGTCAACGGACAACTTTTATTTTCATCCGTTAGGCGTCCGTTCGTGCTATCCGGTAAGGTGTGACCGAGGCTTTCAATATCTTCGATCAATAATCAGGCGGTATTTTGTGGAAATAAAAAACCTGTCCCGAACCGGGAGATGTTGGCTGCAATAGGAATTAATTTATAAAAAGTCCATATCTCATTTACTTATAGTGGCGGTTATTGATTGTAAATTCATGACGTTTTGTATATGGCATTCGTCTATCGTGGAGAAAAAAGAGGGAAGAGGGCTTAACTTACGAGTTCGATCATTATGGTTCAAATCTATTCTATTACGGCATACGTTTTACCTCTAGCGAACGCTCTGCTTTATTGTAAAAAGTGCCACTCTAAATTTGAAAACATTTGCTTCAAATTGATCGACTTTGAATCTAGTCGTGAATATGCATGACATATTTGCCACAGGACACAATGGAGCAATAAACTAATCAGCTTCATTTAGTGATTTATAACCATTTGTCCTCAGTTGATTATAGTTTCAAAGTTTTCCAATTTTTATATATTTCATTTTTATTTACATTTGAATTTTTATGCGTAAATCTTAGCATTTCTTCCATCATTTTTCTCTTTGCATTTAATCTTTTTTTTTAATATTAAAAAAAACGTTGTCGTAGTACACATCAGGGGTTACATTGTATTATTTCCAGCAAAACTAATAGGGGAGGGACTAGAAGAGAAAAACAATCTTCATTGAGAGGCAATAACTCATATATTGAAGCGTACAATGATGGCTCTCTCGTCTAGGTGACAACATTTGCTGTTACAAGTTTATTTATTTATATCTCAGACTGGTATGATAGTTGTCATAAAAGAAACAAAAAAAAGAATGATAAAAAAAGGTTGACAACAATTTATAAAAAGATTCAACTTATTTTGAGCGTTTTATTTTTTTTATATTGTCTTGCTGATCGGTTTTGTTATATTTTTTTTTCATCTACTATTGTTCTAGCAAAATTCACAAAAAAATGTTATGAAAATCAGCCATGCGACTTATTTGAAAAGATTAAGCTGACCTTTCTTATTGTTTACACATTTCAATCATTCAACTCGTGCGTAGATCGACTTTCCCTCTAATGTTTTTTTAAGGTAAAGATAGCGAGGAATTCTCACTGCACCAGGCATCTGATATATATTCCTATTATATTTTGATCGGACTAAGCTGCGTATTTATATAACCAATAAGCCAAACGAACGCACCCATTTAGCAAGGGTATACTGTGGGACGGAGAGGTCTAGAGATGTCAATATTTCTATACCCAAGCGAATCTTGGTTTTGAATAAAAGAAGATAATAGTCCGGCCGATTGGTGCAGATATAGAGCAGAATTGCTCACTTGATAAGGAAAGCATGAAACTTTGCATAGTAGTTCTTGGTTATATACCCTTTGATTTCAGCTATGGACCCACTCTGAAAAATCCAATATGGCTGCCATTTTCAAGATGGCGGAAAAACGGTATAAATATCAAGATTTTCCTTAACGTATTCTATATAATTTCGGAAATTAAAGTAATGATTCTTTAAAAATGGACTTCATGTTCTTGAATTTGTTATCAATTAATTATAAAATATAAAACAAATAATTTGGTAATTTCTTACACATACATTTGCAAATATGACTGCATATACAAAGACAAATAGTGAAATTCAAAATGTTAATCAATATGTTACATGTTATTGTAATTGTTCTTTAAACGCTTTCAGTTTTATTGGTTGGAATGAAATAGGTTGAAACGACGTTAATATAGGTCGGTTAAATGTGGTGGAATAGTAGGTAACTCATCTGAACTTTGAGGCAGTACAGAGGGCACCTTGTCTCGTCTCTCTTCAATGCCACGTCTTACGTCACTCATCGCGTTTTCATCTGGCGTACCCACTACATCGTCAAATTATTCTATGTAATAAGTATGTGTACCTTTTTGAGGCGGATTAGACGACTGCCATCATTTAAAATGGTTAAGGGGCAACTATTTCCTTTTCCAACTACGTGCGAAACCAATTCGCAACTATTCAGCGAGAATGGTCCTTAAATGCATTCCTGCTGCTCATGTTTTCTTTATCGGTCGTAGATACTGCGCCATCAGCAAAGTGGACTTGTCGATGGTCATTATTGGCACTTTTTGATCCATATTTATCGCCATCTGGTTTGCTATTAAGCTTTTCAATTGTTTTAACGCCTTGTTGAATGTTGCTGGGTTCCTCTCTATTACATGCCTTGAAGAATCTTTGTTTTTACATCCTTGACGAAATACTTCGGTTCCAATCTGGTTTGATCGTCTTTCTTGCTTAAGCGCTGCTCCAAATGAATGTTTTTTTAAGGCCTTGGAATCATCATCTGTGTTTAACTTGCGAGCGTACTCAAAGCCAACATCGGCCTTGCAATCTGGGGCCTACACACATTTTTTTCTGTTTTCCCATTGTCATCTACCGGCAGTTCGTTCAAAAAACGCTTCCCAAGTCATTGATCCTCTTCTATTGGGTTTTTGCATTTTTGGGATCTGTGGGCATTGGCTCCGGTGCCTTTCACCAAGATTTTCTTGCCATCGGGTATATTCTCTCTCCAATGAGGAGTCTGAAAAAAAAGTGTTGCCACACTCTTTCGGTTTCCTCTGCCCTTTCCTGTATCGGTCAGTGGAGTCAGCTTGCTGTTATGGGAAGCCTGTTAGAGCTCCAGGAGCTGACAAGGTTGTCTTAACTGGAGTGATAATGTGGTATTGCCATTGTCTCGACGGGGATGATACCGAAAGTAGGAACTGCATTCAGCATTGAAAACTTGATAGAATCAACTTGCAGCCAATTGTTTCTGTAATGGTGTGTTGCTCTGAAAAAATATTA
Source organism: Mytilus edulis (assembly GCF_963676685.1). Taxonomy (NCBI): domain Eukaryota; kingdom Metazoa; phylum Mollusca; class Bivalvia; order Mytilida; family Mytilidae; genus Mytilus; species Mytilus edulis. The sequence goes on along the minus strand of NC_092348.1, from coordinate 45,390,343 downwards.
TTGAATCATAGTAGATGGTAAGTGTGCGTAAGAAGACACATAAGACTTTTGCTGGTATCCTTGATTAGTATTAGAGGTTTATAGTAAATGTTCTTAAATAGAGATTGTTATTGAATAATTTGAACTGTCTCATGCAGGGCAAATGGCCCTGACATAGGATTTTTGACTTAAGGTGAAGACACCTTCAACAGAGTTGGCACGGTTGATGGTTCATGCGAACTACAATTGGGGAAAGACCCAAGGCTTGGATTTTGTTGTGTACTTTTGGTAAACTTGCGTTGTACTGGCTAAGGTCAAATTTTGGCTTAGATGATGTGCCTTTGCAGGAATTTTAACGTCTTAATTTCGATTGTCCACTAATTCATTTACAACAGATGCCAGTTGTTGGAAGGTACCCTGCTATTTAAAATGCACTTTTAAACTGAACTATGTCTCCTTCCTCAGTTGTTGTCAGCTTGTCCATTCGTCTCACCACAACATAGAATACCTTATTGGTCTGACCATCAATTCCGCCAAGCAATTATTACTAGCCTTGTGGTCTATCCTGTCTTAAGGGGGTTCGCAGTTCTAAATCATTTATATATATAGGATTTCTCTATATTTTTCTATAAATGAACTTTATCTTATGGTTACTAGAAAAATAAAATAAAAAAGTGGGGTCACCGTTCATTTGCGCTCACAATCTGCCTTCGAAAGAAGCATACATTTTTGCAAAGGTGGCTTTTTTCTGTTGAAGTAATAGGAGAAATAAAGGTAATATCGAAAAAAAAAAGAAAGAAATTTATTACAGAAATCGCTCAAATTTTACAATAATTTAGTTTAAGTACAGCTTATATGGAAATTATATTAAAAAAACATATGTCACCGATGAGTTAAAAAAAGATATTTCAATTTTAAAGCCAAAAAATGGCATTTTTCCACCAAAGGGAGATAATTTGGAACTTTTTCAATGCTGTATACATTTTAAAAGTCATCTTGGGCCAACACGAATTGTTTGTTTTTAATGATTTTTGTACCATATGATAAGTAACAACTACAAAAGGTAACAAATAAAATTTGAAATGAAAAAAAACAAATGTTTATATTTTTTCTAAAATTTTTATACCCTCGAGCCTCCTTAAGACTGCTGAAGTTGCTGAGATATTGCTCTCACCTGTTATTAATATTCATTGCCTCTTTCTGTTGAGCTTGAAACGTAATGAGACCAACACATATTGTATCAATTCACGTTTCGCTCTGTTTTATATTGCGGTAAATCTCAGCTGTTCTTTGAGCATTAGTTTTCTATCTGCTAAAAATTCTTGTTACATTTGTTCAATAGTCATTTCTGAGCTGTCCTCTGTTAAAGCGTCTTCCACTGTGGGTTTCTCCATATCCTCAAGTGATTCAGTTTCTGCCATTTCAATTTTCTTGTCCTTGTTGTCCTCAATTCCTTCCATTTCACTGATATGTGTTTAAATGATTCTCAATTCTCAGTTTAATTTCTCAAATTGCAAAATATTGCGACCCAAGAAATAAGATAGGCATTAAATAATATCTTAAGGCAGATAAATCCCAAGTCACAGCTTTTATGTGTTACCAAAGACAACCAATAGTGCAGATTTTTATGAAAGCTACTACTTTGTGTATGAAATGACAAGCAAGGCAAAATCAAAAAGCACAGAAATGGCTAAATGACACTATGCATCAATAAAATGTTTATATTCAGGTCAATTCTAAATAATGAATATTTGCTTATTTTTCAAGGCGGCCATTTTGAAAATAGCCGCCATTTTGTATTTTAAAGATAGATCAAAACAAAATCTTGCTAAGTACACCAAATCATTCAAATATGTTGATTTTTGTGCTTCCAGCATCAAATCAACTGTGGTTTGTGCAATACTGGAAAATATTTTAGAACCTACTGCGGCCATCTTGAAATAAGCCGCCATATTGAATTTTGAGGGTGGGTCCATAGCTAATATTGCTCAGTACACAAAAATGTACCATCATGCGAAAATTGGTGCTTTCCTCATTATTTGAGCAATTTTTTAACCGATCGGCCGGACTATAAAGGTATACATTAATGCGACAGCAACCCACAGACACAGATAAATGAAAATATTTAGAGTCAACATTCGGTCTTTTTTTTATAGAACATTCCGTATACAGAATAATAAGCTCAAAACCGACCCATGACTAAATAATAGTTACACGGAGTTAATTTAATAATATTTCCGTCAAATATTATATCCGAAAAGGCACATTTGATTTGATAATATTTACCGTCAAAGATAATAATCCCAACAATCACAAGTGTTTGCCATTTTTTTAATTTTGATTGGTGAAAATTTAAGAAGTTTTAATATAGCACGTTATACGAGTAAAATAAAAACACTTCACTGTATAATAAAACGGTAAAATAAATAATGATAATGGATGACGACCATCGGCGAATAAAATTAATATTCAGGACGATTACGTGTAAATATGAGCAGAGTAAGATAAGATAAGATAAGATAATTTTTATTAACCAATCATGGTGCCCAAAATTTGAGCTATACAATCAAATGAATTACAAAATAAAGCACAGAAAATGATTAGAATGATTAAAGTACATTTAAACAAAAAAACAAAAACACATTTACACTAATTAACCTGATATAAACCAAGTTATTGACAAAACATAGTTGTTATGGGTGCCACTGTGACCTGGAGAAATTACATAAATCTTTAGGATAGTTCTAGGTCTATGGGAGACAACTCCTGATCAATTTTAATTCCTATATATATATATATCTATCTATATTTTTTCTTCTATATTTTTTTTTAAACTACAATATTTTCTATAGTTTTCTTTCGTTCTTCAAAAAGGGAGTGCAATAAATTAGATAAGTTTGAAGTAACAAACAAATCTTCAGTTGAAAGAATCCAAACAAATTTCATTTCATCAGATAATCTTGAAAAATTTTTGAATTTAGAATTTAAATTAGATAGATGTTGAGATCGAGTATCTTTTAGAACAGGACATTTTAAAAGAAAATGTAGTTCGTCTTCAACTGCGTTCTTACATAGCTTACACTTTCTGTCTTCAGCTTTAGTTCCAATATACCTCCCTCTTTCGATTTCAAGATCATGACAGCTAGTTCTAAATCTTGTGATTATTTGCCTGTCCTTTTTTGAATTCATTTTTAAATATGGTTCAAACATAAAAATATTTTTAAATTTTCTGTAAGTTCTTAATTTATTGCCAGATTGTAAATTAGTACACATCCCAGACTTGCTTTCTAAACTAGCTAACCAGCTTTCTTTAAATTTAATGGTTAAAGATGTTTTTACTTTTTTTAGAATAAGGTTTTGTTTAAAGTTTGACTGGTTAACAAATAGATATTCTAAGTCTAGAAATTTAAATATATGTTTAATGTTTCCTATCCAAGATTCCTGGTTATGTTTGTCTATAGAATGAGATAGATTTATGGCTTCCCTTAGAATAATATTTGAGGGTTCAATATCTTTCATAAGATGGATCCAATATTTTACCATATTCATTATTACATAATACAGTGTAGGGAGTGAACCTAGTTCTCCTCTACATGCCATATTTGATGTTTTTATATTAACTCCTAGTGAAAATTTACAAAGCTTAGTATGAATTTTCTCTAGTACAAGATGATCAGTTTCTTTTGATATAAATTTATCCAAATGTATTTGTTTCTTATGTGGTATATAACCCCAAATTTCAGATCCATACAACAAGATTGGTCGGATTGTATGGTTATAGATGTGTAATAAAGTACTAGGTTTTGGGCTTTCCACTGAAAAGGTCTTCCTTAATTTGAAATATGCTTTCATTCCTTTGTTATAAAGTTCTTTCTTTGCTATTTGGAAACTCCCAGATGATGAAAAATTTATACCTAAGTATGTGTAGTTCTGTACACATTCTAAGGTCTGGTTTCCTAATGATATTTTAATATTTTTAAGTCTTCCTGATTTGTTAAATACAAGAACCTTGGTCTTTTTTATGTTAACTGTCATTTTATAATCAACTGTAAATTTATTTAATTTGTTAACACAATTTTGAAGTCCTTGCTCTGATGATGATAAAAGAACTACGTCATCAGCATACATTAAAATATTTAAAGGATGTGTATTTAATGGGACTGGGTCACATGTTTGGTCAAAATAGGTTGGCAAATCATTTAAATATATATTAAAGAGACAGGGACTGAGATTATCCCCTTGTCTTACTCCTATATTTGATTTAAAAAGGTTTGTCCTGTGTTGGTCTATTTTTACACAAGTTTCTGTGTTTTCATACATACATTTTATAATGTCATAAAATTTTGTTCCAACACCTATACATTTAAGTTTATAAAAAAGGTGGAGATGTGAAACTGAATCAAATGCACGCTTAAAATCTACAAAGCATGCATACAGAGGCTTCGAATTATTTTTCACAAATTTTTGAATGATGGTATTTAACACATACATATGGTCTGTTGTGCGACATCCTTTAGTAAAACCAATTTGCTCACTTCTAATTATATTTCTAGTTTTTAAAAATTTTGTCAACCTGTTATTTAGAATTGAATTAAATAACTTGCCTATGTTATCTGCAATAGTAATGCCCCTGTAGTTTGATGGATCATGATTAGATCCAGACTTGTGAAGGGGGGTGATAAAGCCTTGGCCCCATAATTTTGGGTAAATACTACTGGAAAATACTAAATTAAAGAGTTTTTGTATTAGAGGGATACAAACGGTTTGGCTATATTTTATCATTTCTGAACCCCGTTTTTTACTAGACTGATAAGCTGAGTCGGTTTTTTTTTATCGTGTAAGTTCACAAGATATTAGTTCGCAGGAAGAAAAGTCACCCGACCCGGACACATTTCTGACTCTAAGCCGGCCAGTCTGTGCTCTTACTCTATGATGCCATGTGTTAAAAATGTTTTTTTTACCCGTTCGGGATTCGAACAAATTTAATGACCTCCCGCTCTCGAGGCGAACGCCCTTACACGAGACTAACCAGGAGAGCGGTATTGATCGGTAGTACAGAATATCATACCAAAAACTAAAGTACAATACACAATACAGTTTCATAGAATTCTCACAGTTCCTAAAGCGAGCAAAAAGTATCTAACCTACATTGGATGCGTGAAATGATATTGTAAACTACACGTAAACATGGATGATCGACTTCAGGGTAGATTTTATGGATCAAATTAAAAACTCTTGCACCTATTATTTGAGTGGTCCAAATATTGCCTGCTGTTTCAAGTCTTAATTTCTGTCCTTATTCAATATACCCTCATTTTCTAGTGGTATTTTAACGTTTCACGTCCAACCTCACTGTCGACCTCCTTTTGTACGACCTACCTATTGTATTTAAAATTTATGTGTTGTAGTCATTAACAGGCATGAAATATTTGCTACTGGACGTAAAGCAAACAACAATCAATCAATTTAATTAATTTCTCTGTTACAGTACTTAGCACACAAAGACCGATGTTGTAAAATGCTATAATTACAATTTCCATTTATATTTTTATGTTGTTTTCTTCCTTTTTTTTTTGGGGGGGGGGGTGTCTTCTGTTTATCACATAACTGACTGCTTATTCAAGTTTTAAATATTTTTTTTACTATTGTTCTTATCTAATGTTTAAATACGATTTATAACATATGATTTTTTTTGTCAGGCAAGGATAAAACTAAGAAAGATAAAAGTTTTTTTCTGGTGTTTTTGCTTCATTTAGACATGAAAAGGGAATAACGGACGACTAAATGAAAGTGTTTGTTTTCATATAATATATTGAACTTTCGAATATATCTCACCCAAAACGTTTTGATCGGGACAGTGAAACCTAGTTTAATACGGTTTTATTCATTGAAGTTTGCATGCTTAGTTCTTATTTTAAAAAAAACACAAATAAAGCAAGATCTATTAATTATTTGGACTGAATAGAAAAAAAACTATTTATTTTGCATTCGCATGTATCTTTATGTAGGAAAATTACCAAATCAGAAACAAAAGGAACATTTACCGGATGAATATTGTGAAGGACCTTATGCATCTAGGACTGTCCGATTAGAAGTTCTTTAACAAGCTGTTTAAAAAACTCATTGTTGGAAGAGTTTACTTACTGTTTTCTAAGTTCTGATCTTTACGATTCTATTTCATGATTACTGACAGATCAAAAACATCAAGTATATATAGCATGAAGTTGTTGGGCTTAATATTCATTGGTCAGTTATAAATGAGGTCTGTATGAGGGTGTTGATTGCCTGATTTATTAAATAAGAAATCGTTATTTTGAAAAGTTGGCTAAACAAATATAAATTTAACTCCTAATTTTGTAAAACTTTCATTTGGTGTTATTTCGATGCTAAATTTTTTTTTTAGCTTAAATAAATTATTATATGATGTAATTCCATTAAATCGGTCCGTTTTCGTGTCAATTTGGTAACTGTTAATTGTACATATCAGTCTGAGTACTGTTTAACTATCATTTCAGTTTAACATATTTAGACTCGTCCAGTTCAGGGGAATTAGGTTTCTGCACGTGCTTTTTATACACTTTTCTTAAATTTTTGACGGTTTGTAAGTCAGTAAAAGTTCAATGATTAAGTTAATATTGACATTAAAAGACCTCCTCGCAAAAAGGGCTCTTCAAATCCCCTCGCCCTTCGGGCTCGGGGATCTGAACAACCCTTTTTGTTCGGAGGTCTGTTAATATCAATATTAACTTATCATTGAACTTTTACTATTACTTATAAGCATCTTCTGCAATAATTTAAAACCTCTCTTTTAAACAAATGCTTTTGGTATGATGAAGAAAATCATTAACTACTCCTAACAGACAGAATAAAAAATAAGAAAGCTAAATGACCGTCGAACGAACAAGTATTAAAATAAACGGAAAGCCGTAGACAAAAAGACAAACAAAGATTGCAAAAAAAAACAAAAAAAAACAATATAAAGCATGGGTCATTTCACAACTTTACCAAACATTGAAAGGATGAGACGTGAAGAATTGTTTGTTTTTTAACGGCTGCAACTGTGACGCATAAATGATTGTATCAAACATTTACTGAATGTAACAGCCAATACAATTATTGTTTTAAGCAATCAACGTCTGTGAAAACCGTTAAAAAGTTGTAGCAAAATTGTACAACTGTCCAAACTCTAAAACATTGTAGCATACATTTCTTCACTACATCAACGTCTGAAAAGTTAACAAATTTCAACTGTCCCATCTACCAAAATGTTTTGACAAACATTATGTAACTTCAACAGTTTTTGAAAAGACTGTTACAAATAGGCTTTGACTGTGACAACGTCGTAAACCACTGCAACACTTCACAAATGACTGTGGATAGCAATTTTTGTTTTTCACAACCCCTAAAAGTGTTGGGACAGACATAAATTAACTGTTTTATCCAAATAAAGGAAATGTCACAAACCTAACAGTTATTATCAATTGATTTCACAGTCATTTTCAGTCTTCCACCAACTAAGACAGTCGAATAATGACTATTACTTGTAGGGACAGTTGTTTTATCGTCCCGTTTTGGGAGTGCAAGGGCATCACTTTGTCTAGTTTTATGGCTATTTGGGGTCTTTTCTTTTTTCCGTCGTGGTATTATCAACAAAGGTATCGATGCAATCAACTTGGGCGATACGGCTGTTGTTGACCCTGCTGATAAAACCCCAAACAACATCATTTTTGTGTGCAAAGCACATTATATTTACTGCTTAATAAATGAATTAGGTATTGAAAATTCGCTTGCCAACTCAAGATATACCCTACTACACTCATCATGAATTCCTTGATAGAAGGATGCTGGTCACAAGAAATATGTTTAACCAAATGTTTCAAGTGGTGGAGTTGATATCATGCCTTCGTAAATTTTACAGACCCCATCCCGAGTTAATTGTTGAGGAATATCTAATTCACGAATATATTCCGGTTGTCGTATCTTCAATCCTGTTCCCTTTTTCTTTAAATGTAACCAGCCCAATATGACTTATCACCGGATGTTAAAATATATGAGCAACACGACGGGTTGAACAGGTGGAATAGGATCGGTTTACCCTTCCGGAGAATTTGAAATTACTCCGAAGTTGTTGGTTGGGTTCGTGTTGCCAAGTCTTTAGGTTTCTATGCTGTATTTTTGTGCTGTTGCTTGTCTTTTCATCTAATTCCATTGCGTTGCCAGTTTATTTTCGAATATTAAATCGGATGTTCCTTTGGGATCTTTCGCCTCTATTTTACCAAGGAGGGAATCCTGAATAGTCGTAGATCTGTTCTATGTTCCAACCAAAAAATCGGAACTGGATAGGATACCTTAATTACATAAGTGATATGTTACATACAACGTTATATTGTTGGGTCTTAGTGCTCCACGAGCCATCTCTACAATATCAAAATCAATTTTTATCAATAATCAAAGCCGAGCTTTAAAGTTATTGTTTAACTACCTATTATAGAGGCGGAGTGAATACTTAAAACAAACAAAAAATTAGTTTAATTACATACAATCTAAGAGTCTTACATCTTTCAATTGTATTAAAACATTTGAATTTCCTACACTGTATACAAGTATTTCCGGTCCAAACTAAAAGACAAATTGAAAGATTTGGTCCCGCTTTATGTCATTAAAAGTATTGATATATATTAATAATATGTATCTTGTCTGAGGAATGGATAACTTGTATCTTGTAAAAAATAAATGACTTTGATTCAAACAAACATTTCTCCGAAACTAACATTATCCAGATGCCCGGTTTATAGATTGACAAACTATTTGTCGTTTATAAGCCTGGTACCTTTGATAACTATTATGCGTGGTGTTTTTTTTAATAAGGGATATAGTTTACTTCATAAGGTTTCTGCGAGGTTATTTCCGGTCTTAAAGTACGCTCATATCAAAATATTTATAAAGCCAAACAAGTACAAAGTTGAAGAGCATAGGGGATCCATTATTCCAAAAAGTTGTGCCAAATTCGGCTAAGGTAATCTTTTCCTGGGATAAGAAAATCCTTAGTTTTCGAAAAAGTTTTGTAAATGGGAAATTTATAAAAATGACCACATTATTGACATTCATGTCAATACCGAAGTGTTGACTACTGGGCTGAGTGTGTACTGAATTGAAGAAAACCCATAAAAATGAAGTATTGCCTTCCAAAGGAAAGTTCACATGTATTTCTTTAGCAATTATTTAAGGTTTCATACGTTATGATGCGTTTAGGCTTGACAAGATGGCTGGTACCAGTGTTTCGACTAACAGCTGAAAAGAATTAGGAAAGATTGGTAGGAAAATGATTTTTTATTTTAAGTTTGTGACTGCTTTAAAAGGGGGAAATAATTTGACGCAATATGAATAGGGCTTGTTCAATGCTAAACAAAAGTAATGCAGAGATCACCTACAAATGTATTGTCAACATCATCGAGATTTTTTTTTTCTTTTTGCTTGTACAAATATCATGCATTTTCTTTCCCTTCTGAAACATATTGGTGTTTAAAACATTTTGATTAGGTCAGTTTACAATGGTTAAAGTGGAACTACTAATGGAAAACAAATAATATTTAAAATAAAGTTGAATAACTATTCAATTTGATGTATCTTAGGGACGACATCAAAAGATCGATGTAGGATAAAAAACTTAAATCGAATAGTTTGGGGGTGGGGGGGGGGGGGGGTCAACCCTGCTGCAAGTTTTGTTAATTTAAAATCGATTTTACATATATCCATATAGGTAAATCAATTTTCCCCAAATTAAGTTAAGAAGGGGGGTAGGGGGGTCAGTGAAAAAACTATGTGAATTAAGTTTTTTATCCTACATTGAACTTTTGATGTCGTCCCTTACATGTCGTATATCCAATGAGATTATTTGGCCCTGTTATTTTAGCAGCAAAGTTTGCATTTTAATGTTTGTGATTATATGTAGATCAGTTAATAGAATTTAATTCAATAATAATTAAATTCAGTTATTGTAATTATATAACTTGGTATGCCTATTAATGATTTAAATTGACGGTGTGTTCGATTCATTTTATACTGGTCACTTTAATATGCTAATTAGTTTAGCCCGCGAAATGTTAGTCCGTGCAAATTACCTCGTTTGGTTTGGTCATTTGGATTCTAACCTTACATGGAGCTTGACCAAAGCTATATAATTTAAAACACAGAAGAAAAGATGAGTATTCTTTTTTAGTTTTAGAATTAAGCAACATCTTATAAAAAATAATAGCTCAACAATTAAAACTGTTAATCTTGTATTTCTTTTTTAAATAATTTTACCTTTGTTAAATGCTTTAAATAGTCGTGAAATTTTTTTTTTGGTGTTATAACTGAATTTAAATTCTATTATTGCGTAAATTGTCAATTTTTTCTTGGATATTGTTTTATATTTATATGTGTAAATTGAGTAGATGGTTATACTTATTGTGCGAGTTGTTATATCTAATTGTTTAACTGTCTTAATACGCTAATGAACATTTACCATGTTATTTATTCTTAATCCAAATCCAAATCTTGCAGCGCGAAGTAACCGGTGAGTAAGCAACATATTAATTTCAACATAAATGTATATATAAATTCTTTTTAGTCCTCAATATGCATGAAATAGGTGCCACTGGACATAAAGAAAACAATCTATGAATCATTACTTTTTGTAAACTTTTGCGAGCCATCAAGGATGTTAGTTGACTATTTAAATATATATACTTTTCGATTTAATTGTTTCATAGTTTTCATGTATTATAGTCGATTATAGGATAGGAATATTTCTCATTAACGAAGGCCACTCCAATTGATATTCGGTAGATACAATAACTATTTCTTTTATGACTTTCGTTATCAATATGATATTATCATCATGAATATACTTGAAATATCTGTCACTGGACATTGACAGTCACAATCAAGAATTTACGGTTTTTTCTACTTTGGTTATTGCCATTGTATCTTAATACTAATTAGTCAATGGTAAAAATTGAAATATTTGTATTTCAATAGTGATTCAATTGTTTAGTTAAGGGATGTAACATTGACAAATGATATACCATTTAACTAATGCATTGACTTACATTGTAATTATTTGTTTAAGCCAGTATGCCGAGAGGAAAAAGGGAGAGGGTGCTGCCAAACCGTGCTGTACGTAGGCAAAATCAAGTACAGCTACCGGTAAACAGAAGGCTTCGCCCAAGGAGAGCTCAAATTATAAGACAAAATATAGCCATTCAACAACAGCCGTTAATGCAACCACAACAGCCATTAATACCACCACAACAGCCATTAATGCCACCACAACAACCATTAATGCCACCACAACAGCCATTAATGCCACCACAATAGCCATTAATGCCACCACAATAGCCATTAATACCACCACAATAGCCATTAATGCCACCACATCAGTTAATGCCACCACATTAGTTATTGCCACCACATCAGTTATTGCCACCACATTAGTTATTGCCACCACATCAGTTATTGCCACCACATCAGTTATAACCACAACAGCAGTTACTACCACAACAGCCGTTTGTACAGCCAATTCTACAGCCACAACTCATTGGAACTTCAAACGTTCCTCAGCAGCCCGCTGAACAACAAGTTCCTGACCAGGGATGTGTACATCCAGGGCAGCCCACAGCTCGTAATTCTGTACAAAACGGTGAGATTTTAGTTATACCTACTAGTAATGATGTTGATGTGTTTGTACCACAAAAAATTATAAACCAAAGATGGAATTTAGAATATGTTGATTTGGCACAATTACTTTACAAAAACTTTGTTTCAAATATTGATCAACCGAAAAAAGTGCTCGGTTTTGATGAAGATGGGGACATTTTAATTGAAAGAAACAAATATTCAAAAGTAAAATCATTATCTAACTTAGGTGAGTGGACTGAAGGGTTTTTAAATTATTTGAAAATTTTATTGCAAAGATTCCCGGAATTGGCAAATGAATTGATTAGCTACATGACGATTATAAGGGGTGTACCTTTTGAGAACGTTTATAAATATGACATGCAATTTCGACTTAGAAAAGCTCGTGATCATATGCGTGCATGGGACGTCATTGATGGGCAGCTATGGCTTCAGTTTATTGCAGGAGGCATAAATCATGTTTTACAGACATCTTCTTATACTTCTCACACAGTTATTAATCCTTGCTACGATTATAATTTTAAGGCCGTTTGTACTCGTATGAATTGTGTATATAGCCATTCATGTATAAGATGTAGCCAGTTCCATCCTTCGATGTACTGTACAAATTATTCATATAACAAGAATAATCCTCGAAGTTCTGTAACTTCGGACTATTCTGCTCCTAGGTATCACAACTACCCTAGGGCACCTGATGCAAACAATTTTGCACCAAGGTATCAGTCCAGTGCTTAGAGCTACAACGCAGTCAAACAGGTTTTTGAATACACATGGAAATTTTAACCCAAATACTCGTTTTTCGATAAAGAATTAAAGGTTTCCCTGTCAGCAGGCAAATGTTCCACGGATGCAATTTAATCATTTCAAATTTTATAATTTTGTTTACAGCTTGCAATTACAGTATGCCATTTGGTATTTTTGGTTGAACCCTGTTAATACTTCGGTTTAAGGGAATATGTTGACAGACTACCCCGTTAAAATATTGGCAAATTTATTATATAATGGTTTTAAATATGGTTTTCGAGCACATCATACAAGCAAAACATTAAAGTCTGTTTTACAAGATCCAAATTTAGCTTGGAAAAATCATGAGTGAATTGAAATGGTAGAATTGCGGGGCCTTTTTATTATCGACCTATTTCTAATCTACGTGTTTGGAAAATAATTTTAGAAATTATAATGGCATTTCTTATATTTTGGGTGACAAGTGGTTGTCGAGTTCTGTTTTAAATCTCTTTATCGGTAGTGCAAGAGTTATTCAAATACTCGGCTTACGTATCAAATGGACTAAATTAATTTCAAAACTTTAAACATAAACTAAACCTGTATGACGTATGGCCATGTCCCGTTTCACATTTAGTTAATATTAGCTGACATGTTTAAGGATGAATATTCTTATTCCACTGGGAATGCGTACCTTTCAGGCATTAGGTTTAATCATAAGATCAATGGTTTATTGGACAACACTCATTCTTTTATTGTTCAAAAGATGCTCGGTGACATAAGCGACACGTCTGTCGTAAGCCTATTACTATTGGTATATTAACTAGACTTTTAGATGCACTGAATTAAGTTTGTTATTCAGTATATGAAACATGTTTATTCAAAGCTTCATTTTCAGCTAGAATTTTGGGTTTCTTTTTTTTTGGAGAAATTGCAAATTCAAGTTTTAATGAAAATCTTATTGTAAAACGATCCAAGATATAATTTGATGCTTATTCAGGGTCACTTATTATAAAAGTTCCTTCTTAGAAAACAGATCAGCTGGGTAATTCAGTCACGACAATTCTGGATAAGAATAAACTAGTTCAATTTGTCCTGTCCGGTTGATGTCGGACTACATTGCCATGAGACACAAAGATGATGGACATTTTCATACACTTTAAAAAAAGGTTATGTAAGAACAAACCTTGTATAATTGAAACACTTAATTTCAGGGTACCTGAAAGATATTTGGGTAATTGACTCTTTTATTGTCACAGGAGCTGTCATATTAAGCTTATAGGTGCATCGAATTAGAGATAGTTGGATGTACTCCTAAATCAGATTCAAGGAGCTCTGAAAATATTATTTTTCTTTAAATTTCCTCATTGTTTGGTTTTCCCTTAAAATGAATAAAATAGCTTAGATGTTGACAGTATTGCATTTTAGCTGAAGTTTATGTTGATGTTGCCACATGAATATCAATTTAATGAAGTTCAAAGTATTGAATTTAAGTTGATGTTGAAGTTTTTGATGTTTGTGTTGAAGTGAATAATGATGTTGAAGTTGATAATAATGTTGAAGTTGATAATAATGTTGAAGTTGATAATATTGGAGTTGATAATAATATTGAAGTTGATAATAATATTGAAGTTGATAATATTGAAGTTGATAATATTGAAGTTGATAATAATGTTGAAGTTGGTAATATTTAAGTTGATAATAATGTTGAAGTTGATAATGATGTTGATAATGATGTTGATGTTGAAATTGATTATGATGTTGAAGTTGATAATGACATCGACGTTGATAATGATGTTGAAGTTGATTTTGATGTTGATTCTTGCTGTTAATTTGTCATGCGGTAAATTTTATGGCGGATTACAAGTTGTGCAACTAGTTACTCAACTAGTGTTGGCGGAATTTACTTTAAGCTGCTATGGACTACCCAGTGGCTCCTGATATAACTTTGTTACTGCTGGATCGCCCTTCAGTAATTCAATCGTCATCAAGTTTTGATTGACAAGTTGATTCTGTTTCTTTCTTGCAATAAATGCCATGACAAATTTACAGCCAAATAAAACATAATTTCTTTGGTGATTTTGATTTATAGTTTATTTGTTGGATTTTTTAATTGGCATCACGAGGTCAAACAATGAGAATACAGATTTAAACAATACAAGTACACTTACATTTTATCTAGGCCCCCCTTTCAATCTATGTGTGTATATATATTATATACAATAACAAAGAACTACTTATGCATGTTATGATAAGTTACTTTTATTTGAGGGTAGAAATGCCAATACCTTTAAGCGTCAAACGGTCAATAATGACAATTCTTATTTCTTCAGACATTTTTAGGCCCGTTATTTCAGTTTATTTTCTAACTTTTGATATTTCTAAAAAGGAAACAGACAGGCAGGTTTTATACGACATTGATCTCATTTTCAGGGTTCATTGGTTATTTTTTTGTCTGTTGTTCGAGTACTGTAAGCAATAGGTTAAACGCGCGTCTGGCGTACAAAATTATAATCCTGGTACCTTTGATAACTATTTAAACCTTATTTGGTGTATAGAACGATTGCAAGGGGTATATATGTGCAGTTGTGTTATCTGACCTTGACCTCATTTTCATGATTCAAAGGTCAACGTTAATGTTTTCTAGTTCCGGTCAGTTTTCAAATAATAATAGCAATTCAATATTGAAGCATTTAATATAAAAAAAATGTATAATTTTAATAATAGCCTATAATGTTGATAGAAAGAAGATGGAATATCCATACTTTACTGTTGCTAAGGAGTTTGTATGGTTTTTGTGCAGCTCCCTTGTTTAAAGATAACCACCAGGATGTAATAAAAATTTAAAACATGATAGTGTCAGTGACTATAATGTTAGGGTTCAAACTAATACGAATCTGGTATAAGAAGTAAGCTCACACCAAAAAATGGGAAACTTTTGAAAATATCCACCTTTATATTTATACATGTATGCATATAACTGTTTATCAGTAATTAGTAAGTGGGTAATGAGTACCCCTTACAATATTTATAATGGTTTTTCCTAGATTTAAAAACATTAAAGCTCTTTAGATAAAACAAATACATGTTAATAGTATTTTTTGTATATCTTTTTTTATTTTAATTATTGACATGGAAAGAATCTTTTGTGACCAGGAGGTTTAAGTTGTTACTACATGTAATGAAATGTATACGTAGATATTGTTTAATTCACTTATTTTATATAGAAATGATTGATATCTGACCACTTTATTGTCAGCTTTTGCACTGGGGAATATTTTTGTATAAAATCAAAATATATTTGGTTCATTTTGGTTGCTAAGGACATTTTTTGATTGCTATGTAATACTTTCCGAGCTAAAAAGGGACAATTGATAACACGTGAATGTGACTAGTTTAAATAAATCATAGTTAGTCCATATATATCGTCGCTGGGCTTCAAAAATGTTGTAATTTACATTTTTTCAATAAAAAAATATCATGAATATCTCACAAACAGGCTTTGAAAATTTTGGCAAAATGCATCCTTCCAAAATGTCGTATGTAAACTTGAACATTTTTGTAAATAGCAGTGAAATAAAAACTTTGACATTTCTGGATTATCCAATAACTTAAATTATTTTCACAGAAATAAAGAAATGTACAATTATTTTTTTCCCAAAGCCATTCTACAACGATTTTCAAGTTTTCATACAACATTTTGGAAGCAAACTTTTCAAACAACTGACATTGGCAATTTCTTAATATGTCTTATTTTACACATTTTGATTGGTCTAACTGTATGCTATTTTGTAATATCAAAGATTTTCTCCCGCCCAGACTATCGGTGTCAAAAAGTATTTTTAGCCAAAAAAGTCATATACGACATTTTAGAAGCCCAGCGACGATATGCATTTTGAAATTTATTATTGAATACATTTGTTACAATTTTTTTTTTTTAGCTTTGTTGCTATAGGGTTAACTTTGTTCCTATGCTTACTCAATATTCTGAGAGAGAAAAAAATTATAAAAATAATGATATTATGACCACTACTTGTTCCATATTAGGTAACACC
The DNA here is from genome assembly GCF_963676685.1 of Mytilus edulis. NCBI lineage: Eukaryota > Metazoa > Mollusca > Bivalvia > Mytilida > Mytilidae > Mytilus > Mytilus edulis. The sequence continues at coordinate 45,373,907 of NC_092348.1, read as the reverse complement.
ATGTATGTGCTGTTCTGGTAAAAAAAATTATTTGAACTTGATTTCTGGTTGTTTTTTTTTGGCTATTTGGACATTATGATCCATGGAGACCATCCGTACCTCAAAATTTCTAGAATGAAATAGAATTTCACCAAAACAGCTGTTCTTCATTAATATTTGATAGTTGAAAAGTTGCAGTACTATGGAGAAATACTTTTATATGAACAGCACTTTTCATGAGACTGAAATAGTGAAACACTGTGAGTTTGACGCTTATCTGAATAACTCGTTGCTTTGGAAAAATCTAATGTCTCCTTTTCCATAGCAATCATATGTAATTAGTCCGAAAAGTTTGTTTTATACAACTTGTTATTCAGGTGAATTGTGCAAGTTTTCATCAAATTCTGAGACTATTTTGGTTTGGTCACTGCCTGATCCTTAGGCAGAATGGCACTTAACATGTTCTTACTCTACCTTTAAATTTATTTGTCAAGGCCATCATTGCAGACGAAACAGTTACAGCTATTTCAAGGAAAACAAGCACAGCATCTACCCATACCTCTTCCTTACTCATACCGTTCTGTCCTGAAATGATAATAACTAACAATATGTATTTGATTAAATAATGAGGTAAGAAACATGATACGAACAAAGTTATAATAACAAAGGTATAATACTTACTTTACCAAAGTTACAGAAACATACAAAAAAAATATCGACAGGGCATGTATTTTTCAATTGTCTATAACAGATTATCTTTTCCATGTGCTACGAGGGACAAAGCTAAATGCTAGCACTGTTGAAATTTTAAAACAAGATATTGCTTATGATAGTGTACCAGCAATGCAAGTTATTTCGAAAAAAACACTGTACAAAAAACAAATTCAAAACGGTCGGTGTTTATCTGAAATAAGCTCTGAATGCAACCATAGCTACATGTACGGGTACAAAAACTCTGCAAGTTATATGTAACAAAACCAGATTTATCCCAACCCAGTAGAACGCAGGGTGTACAGGTGAACATAAAATGAAAAATGTACCGATTGTAATAAACCTTATTAGTTTCTCGTTATAGTACTGCAACTGACATCGAAAAATACGCTCAGTTAACGAGTTTAATGGTCCGGATTAACACACGGCTGTACATATTATAAATGATAGAATAATATCTATATATTAATTTCCGGCTGGTCGTAAAAAGTTTCCATGGTCACATTTTTGTATTTCATCCCTTTAGTATTGGGTTGTTACCTTAATTCAAAAATATATTTTTGGGTTAAATTTCCCGCTATTTTCTTTGAAAACGAGAAAACATATGATTCAAAAACAGTATTTGAAATTTGAGAGGACAAAACATATTACTGCGATACTGCATGCAAATTTTGTTGGGCAAATTCCAAACTATTTTGTCAAAATCTCAAAAATTAAAACATCATTTGTATCTTGTTTAATTACGGAAATTTCCTATCCGTCAATCAGCTCCACCATTTATTTTTTCCTTCAGAATGAATTTGATAGTTTCGATGTGATTATGTAGATTTTGTAGCAGAAGTTAATTTAGTTTGGAGTGATTTAAATATATATAGTAGTATTTTCTGTAAATAAGTTAGATTTTTGTTAATAAAACTTTGACTTTTTATAAAAGTTAACCAAATCTATCGGATAAGAGGTTTTGTTATGCGTTTACTTTTCTACATTGGCTAGAGGTATAGGGGGAGGGTTGAAATCTCACAAACATGTTTAACCCCGCCGCATTTTTGCGCCTGTCCCAAGTCAGGAGCCTCTGGCCTTTGCTAGTCTTGTATTATTTTAATTTCAGTTTCTTGTGTACAATTTGGAAATTAGTATGGCGTTCATTATCACTGAAATAGTTTATATTTGTTGCAGCTGAAGGACGCCTCCGGGTGCGGGAATTTATCGCTACATTGAAGACCTGTTGGTGACCTTCTGCTGTTGTTTTTTTCTATGGTCGGGTTGTTGTCTCTTTGGCACATTCCCCATTTCCATTCTCAATTTTATGTATGTAAGAATAAATTTCAGAAATAGACCGAAATTTAAAATAGTCCAAAAGTTATATAGAATTTATAAGAATCCACAAACAGTTAATTCCACTACGCGATTGAATAATTTTGACGTTTGTGGTTAGACGTGTTTTGTAATTCATAATAGAAATATATCATAATGACATAAAATAAAACACTATCATACTGACGGGATCTTCTAAAGTACAGAGTCACGTTATAAGAACCAAAGACATACACAAAGTCGCATATACAAAACACGCTACCAAAAAATGAAAGACAATACAAACACATTGACGGGATGTATAAGTACCGAGCCACGTTAAACGGATATTACATAAAACCATACAATAGTAAAAGTAATGTAAATAATAGAATAAAGACAAATGAAAGAACAATAAAACACGTCGTAAGATGATAAACAACATCAGTACGCATAATCTATACATCAAGACCATCATGTATTATTTGTGAAGGTGATACGGAATATTTATCAACAAGGTCTTGGTACCTTCCGATGAACTTTTTTAGAAAAAGGACGAGACGTTCTTTGACATATCCCTGGTTCATCAACTTTCTACTCAGACACTGATGACGTTTTACAAAGTCTGAGTATGAGCTGCAAGCTCTTGAATATCGAATAAGTTGTAAAATATATATCCCATGTGAAGGTGAAGTTGGTATATTGCTACTAAATAAGGTGGGGGAAATTTATATTTTCAAAATTAAAATCGTCTCGTTTGTCATAGATTCTGGTACTGAGATGACTGTGTAAGTCAAATTCGAGATATAAGTCTAAAAATGAGGCGGAGGGTGACGCATTTCTTAATTCAAACTGTGTTTGTGAACCTATAGGTTGCACTTTGTAAATACATCTGTTTTCTCAAAACACGCCTCTTTTAGGGAGATCTTGAATATTTATAAAAAAAATAATTTTGTATACATACTGGTTCCTAGTCATGCTCTCTGTGTTCTATCTCAGAGAGACATAACTTGGGAATGTTACCAGTAAATAAACATGTGCATATTGTTTAAATTGATGTGGTAACCTTTCATTCGAGGCAGGGGTAGTTATAGTTTAAACTCTGAGAAGTTCAGGGCATATAAACGTTGAAAATATGCCGCACTGCCCTATATTTTGACCTTTGAAAAAAAATTGTGGTGCATATGAACTTTTAATTCTAGGATAAGGTTATTTCAAAACTTCATAGTAAAAGTGGTACAGATTTAGCCGTAAAAAAAGTTCATATGGGAAATTGCATTGTCAATATTTACAGAAATGCAACCTATATAGGGTGAAAAAGGGGAACATTCAGAATTTAACCGAATTTGCTTTATTTCACAGATTTTAAAGAAATGAACTCAAATATGAAGTTTTATAAATATTTAATGAAGATTGATAGAATTCTGGGCCTTAAATTTAATGACTCAGCATACATTCACAGTTTACAGTATGCATAGTTTACTTAGAGTCCTTGATACAAAATTAAGTCATAATATTTGCAAATTTGTAAGTTAGACTGTTTAGAAGTGCTTATACTTAGTCCTCACAGTCATTGAAACTCATAGATCCTCCCTGAACATTATTTATGGGGTATGTGTGTGCTTTCGATAACCCAAAAGTATGTCACAAAAGTATGTTGCAATAGCATTAATTGTTCTAAATAATTAGGATGTTCTTATCCCAAGCATACAAACTTAGCCGTATTTGACACAACCTTTTTCAACTTTTGATCTTCAGTGCTGTACAACTTTGTACTTTTTTCGCTTTCGATCTTTTATATCTGGGCGTCACTGGTGAGTCTTGTGTGGACGAGGCGCGTTTTTGGCGTATTAAATTGTAAACCTGATGCTTTTTGTTATTCATTAATCATGTGTTTCTTTGTCTAATACGTTTTCCTATTTATTTGTATTGTAGTCCTGTAATATTTTTTAATTTTGATTGGTGAAAATTTAAGAAATTTTAATATATACCACTCCAGTAAAGAAAAACACTTCACTGTATAATAAAACAGTAAAATAAATTATGATAATGGATGACGACCAGCGGCGAATAAAATTATTATTCAGGACAATTACGTGTAAATATAATAAGAGTATTAACCCCGTTTTTTACTAGACTGACAAGCTGAGTCGGTTTTTTTTATCGTGTAAGTTCACAAGATATTAGTTCGCAGGAAGAAAAGTCACCCGACCTGGACACATTTCCAACTCTGAGCCGGCCAGTCTGTGCTCTAACGTCATGATGCCACGTGCTAAGCGTTGAAATAGAATACCAATTGAATTAACATCTTTGTTTGAGCCGTTCGGGATTCGAACAAATTTAATGACCTCCCGCTCTCGAGGCGAACGCCCCCACACTTGAACAACCAGGAGAGCGGTTGTGATCAGTAGTACAGAATATCATACCAAAAACTAAAGTACAATACACTTTACAGTTTCACAGAATTCTCATAGTTACTAAAGCGAGCTAAAAGTATCTAACCTAAATTGGATGCGTGAAATGATATTGTAAACTACACGTAAACATGGATGATCGACTTCAGGGTAGATTTTATGGATCAAATTAAAAACTCTTGCACCTATTATTTGAGTGGTCCAAATATTTCCTGCTGTTTCAAGTCTTTATTTCTGTCCTTATCCAATATACCATCATTTTCTAGTGGTATTTTAAAGTTTCACATCCAACCTCACTGTCGACCTCCTATTGTATGAACTACCTATTGTATTTAAAATGTATGTGTTATAGTCATTAACAGGCATGAAATATTTGCTACTGGACGAAAAGCAAACAACCATTAATCAATTTAATTAATTTCTCTGTTACAGTACTAGTACTTAGCACACAAAGACAAGATCTTGTAAAATGCTATAATTTACAATTTACATTTAAGTTTTCATTATTTTTTTACTATTGTTCTTGTGTAATGTTTAAATACGATTTATAACATATGATTTTTTTTTGTCAGGCAAGGATAAAACAAAGAAAGATAAACGTTTTTTTCAGGTGTTTTTTGCTTCATTTAGACATGAAAAGGGAATAACGGACGACTAAATTAAAGTGTTTGTTTTCATATAATATATTGAACTTGCGAATATATCTCACCCAACATGTCTTGATCGGGACAGTGAAACCTAGTTTAATACGGTTTTATTCATTGAAGTTTGCATGCATAGTTCTTATTTAAAAAAAACACAAATAAAGCAAGATCTATTAATTAATTGGACTGAATAGACAAAACTAATTATTTTGCTTTTGCATGTATCTTAATGTAGGAAAATAGGTGAATATTGTGAAGGACTTTATGCATCTATGTAATTTTTAATTTTGAAAATAAAAAAATTACTTAATAGAGTTATTTTAAATTTCAATAAAACATAGACTAAATGTAGTTTTGATGAGTTTTTAAATAATTTCATATCATAAAGTTAAGAATTTATTATATTTGAGAGGATTATAGAGATGAAGGGTTACTTTAAAAGTTATGACAAAAATATTACTCGAATAAGTTATTTGATACATTTTTTATAAAATTAGTATAAAAACTTATATAAGGAACATGTGTACTTGGTTTGGGTTACCAATTATAAGTAACTTCAAGCCTTAATCAATTCACAAGTATCTATCTATTTATATCAGTCTACCTTCAAGATTTTGGAGGAAAATGAGAATTTAATTGTCCCCAGATACCAATCTTTGACCAAGAAGCGTCGGTATGAAAGATAAGTGCGTCAGAAAGTTAATTAGTGTTTCAGAAGGATTAGATTTAATATGTCAGGGGAAAAATAACCAGATGATTGTGAAAAATTGTTAAACCTAGTAAAATCTGTATTATTGGACACCTATAAAAATAATATTCAAAAAAGTTACTTATATAAGTAATATTTAAAATAGCCTCGTTTTCAACATTTAATTTACTTCAATAGGTAATTTTAATTGTTACTTGTTTAAGTAATGCCCCTGACTGTTAGAAGTTCTTGAACAAGCTGTTTAAAAAGCTTATTGTTGGAAGAGTTTACTTACTGTTTTCTAAGGTCTGATCTTTACGATTCTATTTCATGATTACTGACAGATTAAAAACATCAAGTATATATAGTATAAAGTTGTTGGGCATAATATTCATTGGTCAGTTATAAATGAGGTCTGTATAGGGTTTTGTTTGCCTGATTTATTAAATAAGAAATCGTTATTTTGAGAAGTTGGCTAAAAAGTATAAATGTTCCCCCTAATTTTGTAAAACTATCATTTATTTGGTGTTATTTAGATGCCATTTTTTTTTTATCATATATAAATAATTATATGATGTAATGCCATTAAATCGGTCCGTTATCATTTCAATTTGGTACAATGTAACTGTTAATTGTATATATCAGTCTGAGTATTGTTTAACTATCATTTAAGTTTAACATATTAAGACTCGTCCAGTTCAGGGGAATTAGGTTTCTGCAAGTGCTTTTTATGTACGTTTTTTTATATTTTTGACGGTTTGTAAGTCAGTAAAAGTTCAATGATTAAGTTAATATTGACATTAAAAGACCTCCTCACAAAAAGGGCTGTTCAAATCCCCTTTTTGTTCGGAGGTCTTTTAATATCAATATTAACTTATCATTGAACTTTTACTATTACTTACAAACCTGCTCGTGCATTTTTCATTGTTATTCAACGCAAATTTATTTTCTAAGATACCTGGGACGATCTTATTTCATAAAGGATTTCTATTGTCTACTTATTGTACCTCGAACTTATTTACCCGATGTAGGTCTTGAAGTTGAGGTTCAATTCAATTAAAGTTAATCGGGCATGACTAATTAGATACGCCCTCTTAAAATCAGGGGGTCCGAAATAGGATTGGGAAAAAACACCCAGCAAAATACCTTAATTTACAATTTCAAGAATTTGTTTGATTCAAAGTGCTTTTGGTTGCTTACATATCTTCGATCAATAATCAGACGGTATTTTGTGGAAATAAATAACCTGTCCCGAACCGGGCTGCAATAGGAATTAATTTATAAAAAAGTCCATATCTCATTTACTTATAGTGGCCGTTATTGATTGTAAATTCATGACGTTTTGTATATGACATTCGTCTATCGTGGAGAAAAAGGAGGGAAGGAGGGCTTAACTTACGAGTTCGATCATTATGGTTTAAATCTATTCTATTACGGCATACGTTTTACTTCTAGCGAACGCTCTGCCTTATTGTAAAAAGTGCCACTCTAAATTTGTAAACATTTGCTTCAAATTGATCCACTTTGAATCTAGTCGTGAATATCCATGACATATTTGCCACTGGACACAAAGGAGCAATAAATTAATCAGCTTCATTTAGTGATTTATAATCATTTGTCCTCAGTTGATTATAGTCTCAAACAGTTTTCCAAGTTTTATATATTTTATTTTATTTACATTTGAATTTTTATGCGTAAATCTTAGCATTTCTTCCATAATTTTTCTCTTTGCATTTAATCTTTTTTTTTAATATTAAAAAAACGTTGTGATAGTACACATCAGGGGTTACATTGTATAATTTCCAGCAAAACTAATAGGGGAGGGACTATAACAAAAAACAATCTTTAATGAGTGGCAATAACTCATATATTGAAGCGTACAATGACGGCTCTCTAGTCTAGGTGACATTTGCTGTTTCAAGTTTATTTATATCTCAGACTGGTATAATAGTTGTCATAAAAGCAAACAAAAAATGATAAAAAAGGTTGACAACAATTTATAAAAAAGATTCAACTTATTTTGAGCGTTTCATTTTTTTTTTACATTGTCTTGCTGATCGGTTTTGTTATAATTTTTTTTCATCTACTATTGTTCTAGCAAAAGTCACAAAAATGATGTTAAAATCAGCCATGCGACTTATTTAAATAGATTAAGCTGACCTTTCTTGTTGTTTACACGTTCCAATCATTCAACTTCGGGCTCGGGGATCTGAACACCCCTTTTTGTTCGGAGGTCTTTAAATATCAATATTAACTTATCATTGAACTTTTACTATTACTTAAACAAAAATCGAAAATTTTGACGTACGTAATATACCTTAACTTGGTCGTTGTAAAATTGTGTTTGTCTCCCTTTCTCCGTTTAGTTCAAATTTATTTAATATAACGTATTCCACGAGCGAGACTGAGAGTATACACTTGTCTTATACAAAAAGACCAAATTTTGTTCGCATGGGCCACAGGTATATACTTTGAAATTTTCCTGCTTGAATAAATAAATGATAATTTGCGGGCGAGAATTTGAAGGACGTCGAATAATTATTTTTAATGCATTTCTTATGGGAATATTGAAAATGAGGGGGGGGGGGGGGGGTCACTGCTGCTATCAATATGCAGTTACAAATGTTTCATGTTTTCGTGCAAAACGAGTTTATGTGGTCAACCAAATTGTTAACATGGCGTTCAAAGAGTATACGGGAAAATGAGTTTTTTAACATATATATTCTAAAAAGGATAAATTTTATCAAAGATAAAGGACCTTGTACAAGTTCAGTAAATTAGGTGAATATATATACATGAAGTTTGTAATGTTTTTCTAATATTTGAGCATATTAATATACTATGATTATCTGATTATCAGATCGTTCTGGGAGTTATTTTATTTGATTGCCTTAAAAATGAGTAAGGGCTTTACTTTTTTTTGTCAAATTGATAACCCAGCTTTTCTTTTTTTCAATGAATGATCTGTGTTGTGTGTGCCATAACCTATCAAGAAAAGTAGTTTGAAAACTTGACCAGCTGAAAGACGCCTCCGTGTGGGGGAGTTTCTCGCTGCATTGAAGACCAATTGATGTCATTCGGCTGTTGTCTGCTCTATGCTTGGGTTGTTTTCCCTTGGGCACATTTTCAATATCCATTCTCAATTTTATTTTCCTTGGAAAGTTCATTATGGAAAGTGAAAAAAAACATATCGCTGTGTTATACATTTGCCATGTTTCATGTTTAGAATTCCTTGAAGGATGTAGGTTCAAGAGTGCCAGCAGGAGTGTTACGAACGGACAGACCGACGGACAGACAGAGGGATTAATGGTATCATTATGTTACTTTTACCCCTCGAAGCATTGCTGGGGACAGGTAATTACTTTGAAAAAGTTCGGCGTTTCGACAAAAAAATCCAAGCCGACATGTATGTTATCAAATACAAGATACGGTATCAAATTACGCAGAATGGGTTATAATATCTCTAACATTTATGTCAACGAAGCTTTTGGTGGACCCTTTTTCCACGATCAGCGCATAAACTTTAGAAATTGACTGTCACATGGCATTGTTGTAAAAGCTAAGCTGTCAATCAAACAGATACATAATGATTACCATGACAGGTGAACCATGCCGAGTAAGTTTTTTGGAAATAGTAATCTTTATATTTTTTTCCTGTTGCATTGCCTTAAATATTGGAACTAAGTTATGCATAAATGACAATCAAAGCTGCATAAAGCAGCATATTTGATTTGTTTAAAATTTCTGTTGTTTTAATTCGGGTAGCTATCAGACTAGTCTTATATGCATGATTATTTTATTAGTTGTTAGTGGCCTTGAACTAGCCGTCAGTACTCTTAGATCTGTTCCTAGTGTCTTTTTGTTGTTGGGATGTACAAGTACCCGGCCACATCCACTTGTATTTTTGTCCATCTGATGAGTTTATATTTTTTCAAGTGATTTTTATAGTTCGTTCTTATGTTGTACTGTTATACCACTGTCCCAGGTTAGGGGAGGGTTGGGATCCCGCTAACTTGAATTGTTTAACCCCGCCACATTATGTATGTATGTACGCGTATGGTGCCTGTTCTTAGCCAGGAGCCTGTAATTCAGTGGTTGTCGTTTGTTTATGTGTTTCATATTTGTTTTTCGTTCATTTTTTATTATATAAATAAGACCGTAAGTTTTCGCGTTTGGATTGCTTTACATTTTCATTTCGGGGCCTTTTATAGCTGACTATGCGGTATGGTCTTTGTTCAGTTTTGAAGGCTGTGCAGTGACCTATAGTTGTTAATTTCTGTGTCATTTGGGTCTTTTGTGGAGAGTTGTCTCATTTGCAATCATACCAAATCTTCTTTTTCATAAATCTGCTTCATGATCATACAGACTACAAGAAACTTTGGTATATAGCAAAATCGTGGTTCTATGGCGGTAGATAAGTAAAAGGGGCGGATCCAGAAATTTCAAAAAGAGGGGTTCCAAAATAAAAAGGAAAAAAAAACAGTTGTTTCAGTTTTGAAGGCTGTACAGTGAATTATAGTTGTTAATGTCTGTGTCATTTGAGTCTTTTGTGGAGAGTTGTCTTATTTGCAATCATACCACATCTTCTTTTTCATAAATCTGCTTCATGATCATACAGACTACAAGACACTTTGATATATAGCAAAATCGTGGTTCTATGTCGGTAGATAAGTAAAAGGGACGGATCCAGAAATTTCAAAAAGAGGAGTTCCAAAATAAAAACTTTTTTTTTTTTAAGGAAAAAAAACAGTTGTTGTCTCCTTTTCTGTAATCTTCCCGTAATCTTTCGAATTTTCTGAAGAAAAAAAATATCCAATCACAGACCCGCACCCCTCGTACAGCCACTGAGTAAATTATTTGTAATTTTTTATCTGTTGTACATAGTAAGCTTGGATGGTCTGCATGCAGGCAAACTACCGAGTATGACATACGATATTTGACTTTCTTCTGTTCAACTGAAATTGATGCGAAGAATTCCATGACCCAGACCTTTGACATTTTTAGGTTTTTGGTTTATTTTCTTTTCTGATTCATATAATTTTTTTTATAGATAATACATATCATTAATGTTCAGTATATATTTTTTCTCGATGTATCTAACAATTATTGTGTTTCAAGTCATATAATCATGAGACAAAGGTTTAAGTTATTTAACTTGTTTATTCTAAATTAAACTTGATGCACATAAATGTTTTCGTAGTGACGACGTGAAACTTGCCACTAATTATTAATAATCAAACAGAAACGACCAAATCGAACTGAAAAGTTTAGATTTTTCAGTTTATACAGTCCTTGCTGTTATGTATATCAGTTGAGTCTGTTTAAGTCTCACTCACCTACACGAGTTGGTATAACAAAAAAATGAAAAGGACCCGTCCTTACTTAATTAACCACAAGGACTGTAATTTTAAAAATTGACAATTTTTTCTTTTAAGCACGAAATTTAAACAAATCTTGACTTTATTCTGCAACCGTAGGAACATCTTGTTCTTCATCAGGATCATTTATAATATCCAGCCCTTCCCTTTGCAAGTCAAACACATAACTCAACTTCACACGATGTTTAACCTTTACACTTGTCAACCTGTCGACCTATCCATTTATCGAATTTTAAACATGTCGACCTGTCAACTTGTCGACCTTAACACTTGTCAACATTGTGGACCTTTTTAGAGTCAACCTGTCAACCTTTCTAGTGTCAACTTGTCGGCCTGTTACTTTGTCAACTTATGAAATATGAATTATGTAATATATAAACCGATTTACTTCCTAAGTTAAACCGATTTACTCCTCCGATTTCCCGATGGAACTACAGTATCGTTTATCTTACTTGACCTGACCTTTTGAGGTATTATAATAGTCAGATAGTTGAACAGCTTTCTGCACATTTCGAAGCAGACCTATCAATTTTGTATAGTGAGGTCGATAATTCCCTCAGTCCCGAGAAAACGGAAGACGGATAAAAAATATTGACTTTCAAAAACAAAGAAATCCAAAAAAACTTTGTGGTAAACCTTTTTTCTGTAAATGTGTTATATTCTTACTTTTGTACACATTTTACTTTCGTTCAGCTAAATGCATGTCCATGTTTTTGATAAGGAAGCAACCCTTTTATTTTTAGGGGAGAGGGTACATGGATAAATTTGTTTTATTTCTAACATTTTTGGAGAAATTACGAATGAGCCTATTTTGTCATTGCTTGCCTGCGTGATTTTTTCTATATTCCAAACAAATTGTTTTGCAGCCATTTCTGATTTTGTTAATCGATCATTTAATTTTTCGAGGGAAGGGGGAGGGATATTGATTCGGAATTTTTTTTCTTCAAAATTATCTAATGGGCAGAAATATCTTCTTTCTAAATTCACAGCACGACCCCCTCCCATATTATCGGACCACAGATGAATTATCACGTTGTGATTGGTTAAATACCGTCACGTGGTGACCCCCTATGAGACCGTATGGGGTTAGTAAGTTTCATATGGGGTTCATGACGCGTTAATGGCGACGTCATCTATTAATGTTGTTGTGTTTCATTGTTTATTTTTTAACATAACGCAGCAGAAAAAGTCCGTCGTCCGATAAATTCGTTATACGGTTAACTACTGACCCCCTACGGATCCATAGAGGGTGAATAAAATTCATAGGGGACTCGGTCTCCGGCCTCACCCCCTATGGATTTTACTAACCCTCTATGGATCCGTATGGGGTCAGTAGCGAACCATATAACGTATAATATCGAACGGTCCTTGCTTAGTACATGAATGTTATTGAGAATTAAAAGAGTATTATCCGACTGAAATTTGACATGCTGAAACCGGCGAAGGGAGACAACCACAAAATAATTTATGTCTAAGAAGTCCGTATAATTGTAAGCATAAGTCACTTGCGTTTCTGTGTGTGTTACATTTTAGTTACATTGTAGTGTTGTGTCGTTGTTCTCCTCTTATATTTATGCGTTTCCCTCAGTTTTAGTTTGTTACCCCGATTTTGTTTTTTGTCCATGGATTTATGGGCAGAAATATCTTCTTTTTAAATTCGCAGCACGACCCCCTCCCCTATTATCGGACCACAGATGAATTATCACGTTGTGATTGGTTAAATGCCGTCACGTGGTGACCCCCTATGAGACCGTATGGGGTTAGTAAGTTTCATATGGGGTTCATGACGCGTTAATGGCGACGTCATCTATTAATGTTGTTGTGTTTCATTGTTTATTTTTTAACAAAACGCAGCAGAAAAAGTCCATCGTCCGATAAATTCGTTATACGGTTAACTACTGACCCCCTACGGATCCATAGAGGGTGAATAAAATTCATAGGGGACTCGGCCTCCGGCCTCACCCCCTATGGATTTTACTAACCCTCTATGGATCAGTATGGGGTCAGTAGCCAACCATATAACTTGTAATATCGAACGGTCCTTGCTTAGTACATGAATGTTATTGAGAATTAAAAGAATATTATCCGACTGAAATTTGACATGCTGAAACCGGCGAAGGGAGACAACCACAAAATAATTTATGTCTTATAAGTCCGTATAATTGTAAGCATAAGTCACTTGCGTTTCTGTGTGTGTTAGTTACATTGTAGTGTTGTGTCGTTATTTTCCTCTTATATTTATGCGTTTCCCTCAGTTTTAGTTTGTTACCCCGATTTTGTTTTTTGTCCATGGATTTATGAGTTTGAACAGCGGTATACTACTGTTGCCTTTATTTCACAACACCTAAATCTGTTTTTTGTCACCACGGCATAATAAATACAAGCTAGAAAAACAAAAATATCTCAAGAAAACTTACAATAGTATTCTATCCTAAATATGTACTAAGTATTCCTAATTTCTAGAAACAGCAGAATGATTTAGAAAATTTGAGGCCCAAGGGGGAAAAAACATAGAAAATTGCCTACCCCCTGGGTCATAAAACAAATAATTTAACTTGTAAATGCTATGATTTTATGATTTTAAAGTTCTGTATATAGAAAACAATAACTATGTTTGGAAGTTATGCCAAACTCAGATGTTAGTTAAGTGAATTTATATCTCAGACTGGTATCTGCATATAACCATTGCAAATATGGCTTTGTTTAAACACTTATAGTATATATATTAGCTAAATTGTGTCAGATATATGGTCACAGATGAAACTGTTGTGACAAGAATTCCAAATTGACCATTTGGGGCTGAAAATGTGTTATTTAATTGACAAATAGGCATACAGTAAGATGTGGACTGGAGACAGAGGCTGGATTTGATACTTTATATAATCTTAAATGTTGTAATGATTGACTGCTAAACATTACAGTTATAGTTTTCTGATATGCTTTCAATATGTTATCAAACCAGTATTAAACAGGTTCTACGCATTTTTTATCAGAAACTATGCAAAAAGGGTAAGCTGGCAATAATTCTTTTAAAAAATTGAAACAGGGGAAGGGTATAAAATATATAGTAAAGAAAAACTTATAGTATACATAGTGATTTCTTTAAGACTATAATTCTGATAAATGAGTGTTAATGTGAGAAAAACTGGTTTTAGAGAGTTTTCTATTTGAATAAATGTCTGTATAACAGCAAACACATCATTGAGGATTTGGTGTCTTGTCGACAGTTGTCTCATTGGCAATCATACCACTTCATATGTTTGTATACATGAAGGATTCAAAACTTAAATATAATCATCATGACTATAAAACAATTTTAAACCAAATAAATCTAGCCTTTGGTTTTCTCGTTTGTTTTATTTGAATTTTTTATTTCAGGGCCTCGACAGGTGTTTATTTATTGTTTAGGGACGAATGGTGATCAATAGTCCTTTACTATGTCATGAGGTCTATGATGGAAAGATGTTTCGATGGTAATCTTACTACATCTCTTTTCATAATTAATCAAGCAAGTTATTATTTCGGATTGGACAAAACTGCACTTAGTTTATTCTGAATGTTCGATTCTATTTTATCAAAGTAAAAATGCATCGAAATCTTTTTTTTTTTTTTTTTTTTAGGTAAAACAGGTCATAGTGAGCCAATAGCGACCACAATGGTACACAGTATTTGCGATCAGATTGATTGGTCTTATTTTATTGAAACAAGTTTTTCCTTCAAATTGCGAGTAATAAATTGAAACCGAGAATCCATTTTTTACAATTATATAATTATGAAGTCATCATTTTATTTACTGAAAACACACCAAGTGACTATCAACATGACATTTTGTTGATGGTTTTTGCAGCGTCCTTACTTATTGAAGCAGTGGAAGATTGGCTTCAATAATTTATAGCTTATTTTTTAACCTTATATAAATAACATACTAGTTAAATAGAGATGTAAGTTAATAATTAAAACAAATATGGTTAATTCTCATTAAATACGGTAAGACTTCATTGTTAATTAGTAACACAAACCTTTTTCAATCTCCTACAAAAAGACATTGTATATCTTTTTTTTTAATCTAGGTCATTCAATGTAAGCAACATATGTATCAGGATCATATTCAGTCAGGTTTTTACATTGTCAAACTTATCTCCCAATAACGCCAGAATTTTTGGCGTGAAAATGGAAGTCATTGAAAAAAATGACGCGCTGTCATTTTAGCTTTTGAAAACATAAACAGGTAAGTTTATTACCATATTTACATGACAGTTGTAGTGTATTATAAGACACTTGTACCTGCCATCATTTGATATACATTTGTGCCTTGTTTTCAACTTAAAACAATTTTCTGATCGGTTGTCATTGGAAATTTTTAAAATTTAAAAAATACGAAAAAAAAAGATTTCATTCAATATTTAGTGAAAGGGCAGACTAGATAATTTGTTTTTCCCTAGATAACACTAAGTTTTGCTTTTTAAAATCCACTTGTAAAGTCTGATGCCAAGATCTTGTAGTAAATATGTGTTTTTCAAACTCAACTTCCCTGAAAGTATTTCACTTGACCCATATATTTCATTGTTTAGTGTTGTAAATTGTAATGTTATTTTATCAACCTGTTCCCTAAATATGTAACAATAATAGAACCGGAAGCGAGATGATATATCAAATATGTTTGCCTTAAATGTTATCAAGACAAAACAGTCAACTCAAACACGACGGAACATAAAAAAGTGTACTGGACTTTCTCTTTTCGATGATATTATTTCCCAATTTTAAGATCTTTTCACCAAAAAATAATATCAACATGTATGTGTACCTACCGCTATCGATTACTTTGTGAAAATATGCTTTCAATTTAAAAGTTTACAAATACTTTGAAGACCAATAAATATATAAAGAACAACACGCAAAAAAAGATGCAAAAAATCCTAAAATTATGCACCTTTATTAAACTTTTGAAGCCCATAGAAAAAGATGTTAACAATTCAAATATATTAACTTAGCCATTTTTAACTTCCCTTATAAAGAGGTCTAGTTCTAGTGTTTTTTTCAACTATTTATCAGCCTGTACTGTGCATACACAGTTTAAATAGAAAGACACTGGAAGGACAAAACAATGGCATATAAAATTAAAAACCAAGTGTTCAGAGAACAATTCCAAAATCTAGAACGTCAAATTTACCAATGACCTTGAGCTCAATTTGAAGGTCATAAACCAAGGTCTTCAAATCAAAAGACAGTAGGTCTTTATCATATGTGGTGAGTTGGTTACATCACCAAACGCATAATTTTAAATATAAGACGGGAGAAAACTCCAATTTATTCATGTTATTGTTAGCGTACATTTTCAACCAAAATGAATGTGTTACGACATGTTGCAACTAACAATTGTAGTAAAATATGTTGTCGATATCTTATACGGTTTTTGAAAAGAAGTGAAAATAAGCAAAAATCAAAATTTAGAATATGACCTCTTGAAATCTGACCTTGACATATTTTTTTCCTTTTTTGGGACGAAGGTCAACAAATTAAGGGACCCTATTTTTCTTACAATTATGGTTTACCAGTTTTAAATGCATATCACTTATATCAAATGCATAAGGGTGAATAACTCTCATATGGAGTCTCCGGGTAGCTTCGTTCAAAATAAAACGTAACATTCTGAGGATGTAATTAGCATTTGGGAAAAATAGATTTGTCGCTTTCTTTTATGGTTGCGAAGGAGATCTCATAACAAAAAAAACAGTGTTCGGGTAGATTAATCTTACCCCGAAAAGTGTTCGGTTAAACAGGGTCAGTTTCTAAAGCGTATAGACTGTAGGATATTATATACAAAAAAACTAAACGACATCTTTTGAAACAAAAATACAGCGCAAGAAAAAAAATTGGCGGAAGAAAAAAAAATAGAACAAAACCAATAGGTCTTTATACGGAAAAGTGGTAAGACCTTAACAGGAGATATGGTATGATTGCCAATGTGACAACTATCCATCAAAGTTCAAATGAAGTAGATGTAAGCAATTTTAGGCAACCATACGGCCTTTAACAATGAGAAAAACATGTACCGTGTGGTCAGCTATAAAAGGCCCTGAAATGAAACATTGAAACTATCAAAATGGGAATACGCAAGGCCTTCACAAAACAGATTACGAAGAACACGTATGACAAGTATTCTGTCATCCAATCTGACATATCATAAATAAAAAGAAATAGTGGTTATTTTTTTTTTTGCACAGCAATTTATGGAAAACTTGTTTAAAGAAGAAATGAAAGTCAGTTAGATCTAAACTTTTATTTATATACTCATTTGTAAATCAGGTGAAAAAAATAGAGTTAAATTATAAAGATTTTGTTCATACAAAAATGCATTTATTTACATGGTAAATTCTTGTCAGATTTTGCATTTAAAAAAAGGGCACCAGCTTTTTATATAAATTTGTATGTCAAAATTGTGCTATTTTTGTTTGCTGAATACATATCTAATCATTTTTAGAAACTTAAGGTAAACGGCAACATCAAGAGTTATAGTCTTATTTGTATGCATTTCTTATTTTCAAAATGTTAACATTTAAAATACATTTTTAATAGTCATGATAGTGTTTTGGACCGAATATCGAAAACCAAAATAAATAGACTAGTCGATTTTTTAAAGTTTAAAAGATTGGAGATAACTGTGTTTTGAAATCATTTATACTCTTTATTGAATTTTAAAATTATCATTGTGGTAATGAGTAGATGTGGTACGCAGTATTAGATTAATAAAGGTAAAACTTGTTCAAGAACGCTCAAAGCCAAGCCTTATAACGTCCAAGGGTTAACTTTAAATCACCGTTTCACGAAAACGTTCATTTGTAGGGTACTATAAAAAAAAACATTTGACAACAGGTAAATCGGTCGAAATCTTGACTGAGTAACCGGTTAGGCATAGCTTTTCGATTTGATAACACATATTTTTGATAATATGAAAATACCTTGAACATTTGACAAGTACTATACTAACCAATTATGATAATGATTTCAATATGTAACATAACCTCTGCTCTAGGCAAGGGATTTACATATATCAGTTAATACTTTATGCTCTTTCATCTTCACACTATACATAATTTATTAACACGGATGGGCTGTTAATAAAAACTGGAGCAGAGTTATTAGGGAAAAAAGGACGGAAATCAACACTTTATAAGATTTACAGCCAACATCACGAATCAATATACCTAAGAAACAGTGTGTAGTTGTCTCATTACACTATATTCATGTTTCACGGTCTCCGAACTTTAGATAACAGTAAAGTTGACAAATGTTAAAAATTAACGATTGCATCCTCTTTCAAATTGTGACAATTTTATTTAGTGTGAATTCGCATGACTAAGAGCATGCATTGCAGGAGACGGTTAACCTGTCGACGCATCAAATCTCCTTTTGCTGTAGCTGCAAGTTCCTCCGTTTTTATTTTTTCACTACAGTTATTCTCTTAAAAAAGAAATTATAAGATTTAAACATAAGTAAACTAATGTCGCCTTAATTAAATACTACATCAAAAGTGAACATTTTGTGGGTTTAACAATAGTAGAATTTGTTTCACAGAATTTCTATATTCATTAATTCCTGAATATTATTTGTAACAATTGTGTGTCTGATATTTTCCAGTACTACTATATATCGTACTGTTAAAGAGACATGCTAAAAATAATGTGACTCTGGGTTATACTGTAGCATTTTAAGGATCAAAACTATTTCATACGGACTTTAATTGTTCAAAAGATGTGTTATTGCCTTGAGTATTCTTTAAAATATTAACAAATATAATTTGAGTAATCTTATATTCCATTATTAAAATTGCGTGATAATATCATTGGCCAAGGCAAATTTTAGTGTATTCCTCTAATGTTCTAGGACATTTTAAAAAATAATTATCTTTTAATCTAGACCTCTACTTTTATTTTTGAGAAGAAAGGTATTTCTTGGTTTTAATATAAATTCAAAGTTGTACATTTAATGTTATTTATCTTTCTTCTTGATTTTCTAAGCTATTATATCCTTGTTCAATCTTTCTATCTGATTTTCAATTCAATTGGGGATATCAGGGTTGACAACCACTGCTTCATTTTATTTTATATTAATACCTAATGTTTTACTTAGTAGTTGATTTGGTAAATTATAATTTCAGCCAATTATGTTTAGTTTCTCCGATTGTTTAGACTTTTTCAGATCAGGATAATCGACCATTATCATACAAACTCCAGGTTAAGCGATAAAATGAAGAGACTATTAGTTGATGTGTAAGAACATATATATTGGACATTAAAAATTCATCCTCACGGAAATACTTTCATAATTGACTTCTCCGCAGTTTTGTTAATTTTTTATAGTCACGTCACTCTACTGTTGCCGATAGACTGGGTTTAATGTTTTCAAATTGCTATTTTGTTTTCTATTTAAATGGAAAAAGCTACAATTTCGTTAAAGTAATTTTCGAAATTGATTTTGCAATAGTACAAAAGAAACTTTAATTTGTTTGGCGGGATGCTTGAACTTGATTGAACGGTTACTAGTTTTAGTGTGTATATATTGGGAATTTGCATAGCTTGATTACTATCATATGATCCTAGATATTAATGATAGTATACTCTTGAATCGTATTTTTCATGCTCAGGATGAATTGAGGCGAAAAATTTCGTATTCTTTTAAACAACTTATATCTAAACATTTAGGAGAACACAAATGTTTGCTCTAAGCATGAATAAAAATACTTACCACTGCTGTCGGCGCCTGCAAAAAAGAATTGTTACATATTTGTTTAAAATGTTACTTCTGTAATTGAATGTATGCATAGTGGTTTACTTTTACAAATTTTGACTTGGATGGAGAGTTGTCTCATTGGCACTCATACCATATCTTCTTATATCTATATGCAAGCGTTTCGGTAACTTTTCGGGTTTATTATCTTTTGAAATAATAAAAAAATACATTTTCCTATATTGATTACATCAAGGTGATGCTTTGTCTGCAATCATTTTAATGTCATTAAGGATTATGAGGTGGCGAAAATCAGTTAAAACAGTCTTATATCTGTCACATCTATTATATAGGTGTCGCGACAATCAGTTCGCCTGCAACTGCTGTTGTCAGTGTAAAAGCGTAATGGTAAATTGTCTATGTACAAAATCGATAATAGTCTACTAATAAACTATAATCTAACAGTTTGCTCAGGATGATTTATTATCTCAACTTGGAAGCCTACAATCGGAATATGTGCTACTGAAAGGTTAACGACTTTGTGTATTTTTGACTTATATGCAATCATAAAGGGAGCCATGAAACATATAAAACAAAATTTGAAAGCGAACCTATCAAATCATTAGGGATCATTCATTGTTAAGATTGAAAAATTCAAATGTACCAATAAGAATATAACCAACAACCAAAAATGAGTGGCGCTAAAATTAAGCAATACCGACCCTTAATATGATCTCGAAACAAACACATTTCGTGTTCAATCCAGACAATGGATTATTTTATTAGGAGAAGAGTTTTCTTGATTATAAATTTTCAGATTCTTGATTCAAACGATAATTTTTATAGTGAAATGACAACCTTCCAAATAAAGACCTGTTTGAGTCAGGAACTGAAACAATCCTAAATAGTAAGAAACTATTTGTAGTTAATCTGTTTTAAACTACAAATTTATATCATATACAAGGAGCAAAATCTAAATTATGGGTGGAACAGAAGTATGACGTTATGAATAAACTGGTCCAAAGTCTTATACAAAATTCCAAAGGAAATAATTTAAATACTGACAATATCATTTCTGAGTTAAAATTACCTACAATTTTTTTATTCTTATGAGGTTGACTTTTTACAGGAACTTCTTATGAAGGAACAAAATAATTTAGCAATATCCTTAAATTTTACTTTCCGCTATAACTCTTTTATTGCAATTAAAAAATATTAGTACTAAATTGGAACCAAAAGAAAAAAGGGCATGTACATTTGGTATTATCGACACCATACAAAAAGACTTAAAAACTGAAATAAGCAAAGTTTTTGCAGTATTTCAAGAAATATGAGAAAATGATATAGATTTACTAAATGAAAGCAAAGTCAGATGAGCACCACTCTCTCTAAAACTAGAAACAAATCCAATTTCCTCACAATTAACAAAAGAGGCTTAAACATAATTAAGGGTCAGTGAAGAAAATAATAAACAACAATACAGATACTGAATCGTCAGATGATGAGGATTATGTGAGTGGCCCATTATCAAGTAAGGTAAAATCTTCAAAAATAAGGAAAAACATATTCATACACATGATTAAATTGATTTGATTTTTTTGATTTTTGGTGTTTTAACGCCAATTTTAAGCACCGCTTTTGGGCTATTTCGTGGAGGCCAGTTTTTATTGGTGGAGGGAGCCGGAGTTCCCGGAGAAAACCACCGACCTTCGATAGGAAAACTGACAATCCTAGTCAATTAAGATTGGAGTCAAGTGCACCCGCACGAGCGGGGTTCGAACTCACAACTTCAGTGTTGACTGGCTAGTGATTTTATTGAAATCCAGTATGTAAATTAACGGATAATATTGACAAATTTACCCAAGATATATTATTTGACAAACAGGATCATGAAGATTATCCATGTTATCAACCAATTTCAAATCACAAAGCTTCTCCATTCAAACAAACAGATATAAATGTTGATGTAGATTGTTGGATAATTGGAACCTCTGTTATGACAGATTTGATATCTAGAAAGATTTACAGAAGTAAAATGGTGCGCAGTAGCACCAGACTATGAAAGAATAAAAACTCAGATCGGCATACAATGTAGAATGGACGCTATGTTAGTTATACAACGTCCTTGTGAATAGGAAGGAAAGCTATCAATAATACTGCAAATAACGCATAACGCAAATTGTTTAACGTTTATCGGGTTTGCCGTACATTTTCTGTTCAAATTTTCACACAATCGTTCAAAAAGGCTAAACTAACTTTTTCTGAAAGTTTCAAACATTCACCAAGACACACGTGCAAAAACTCTGCACTAAAACCACGCGCAATTTGTTGAATGAAAGGGAAAGTAGATCCTTACGCGTTGCATTCGCGCATGTCAATTTCAAATTGACCAAATAATGTTTTTATCACAAACAGTCCACTGACATTATCAGCGAGTACACATCAAAAGGAAAATGCACAATTTACCGATATCTTTCTTCAAAATGAATTCAATGACGTTGATTTTCATTATGATGTAGAGAATGTTGCAAATGAAATTAATTTTTTTTTTTAAATTGTCAGTACCATGAAGTAAAATATTGGTAGTGGAAGCTCTATCCCGCTGTTACAGATTTCAGCTAGAGAGATGTAACTTGGAATCAACACGATCACTATCAAACACTTATCCCAAAGACATTGAAAGAGTTAAAGATATTGTAATTACCACTGTTGTCAACGTTATGATCGGGACTGCAATTACGGGCGGACACACATTATATATTACATTGTGATAATAATGAGGGAAGATCACTGGAGGGGAGGGTAACGTCTTTTTTTTGTACTTTTAAAATATAATTATTCATTTAAATGCATTGGGCTTAACAACTTTATATTGATTCATATAGCTTTATATATGAATAATGTATTGGACATTTAATATTAATGGCCAGTTTTGTAAAATTTGAGATATTTTGTTTCTGTGGAACAAACTGTAAATGTAAATTTTTAAGTGTGAGTATTAAATCACAATATTCTATAAAAGGTCTTTTAATATACACCTTTATTTAAGTGTTGATACCAAAGGAGTAGGTCTGGTAAGGGCCAATTTCGGCCTCAAATTTCAGGTTCATCTGATGAAAGATTTTAGACACTTTTTAAACACTTTAGTGTCTACTTCAGTCGATTCATATAGTTTATGTGAAAGATTTGAACTGATTTAGTCATTTCAAACGCTCAAATTCAACCTTAAATATGAAAAATCTATCAAACATGCCTTAATATGTCACTTTTCAACCTTTATATATGTTATGTATCATCAACAAATACAACTTACATTTAAATATTAAGGATGAACACAAATGCGGTCACTTCCATTTTAGACGGAAACCGTTTAAAATTTAACTCAAATGCTGAAATTAAAAAGATTTTATACTTTAGCATGACTTAGTGATGCTAGTACCTGATATATGTGCATTGTATTGAAAAAAAACAGCATATATGTATGTAGCAGAAGTATTTTACTTTTCAATAAATAGCTAAAAGTTTACATTTCAAAAATTTTGTAAAGCAGCTATATTTTGGGGCCGAAAAGGGGTCGTACTGGACCTACTCCTTTCAGTCAATGCCATATAAAAATTTATACATTTTAAAATCAGAAGTGGCACATCCCTACACAAAAATCAAAGTAACAACCCCATCCCCTTTCCCCTTTTTCATATTGTATTTATATTCAGTGAAAGTTTTGCCCTGCAATCTTATACTGTATCTTGAGGATGATATTTATATTTACTTCATATAACGTATTCCATTTTGAATGTTAACTAAATTACTCATTAGCAACTCGATTTCGTTTTTCTGGTTGCTTTTCCATCAATTAGGAAAGAACATTTAGTGACAATGCTTATAAATATGTTCCTTGGCATATTATAAATCTGAAATTAATCTGTTGAAGTGGACAAATCTGACGGGTAAATTTTACCTGAATTTGTGTCCGCCATATTAGGATGATCGTAACTGCAGTTTAACAATACGATCATCACGTTGACACCAATGAATTATGTAACACATGAACTTGATGCAAGTAGCCTTTGAAGATGGTATTCACCTTTCTACGGAAAGTGATGTTCCTGTTTATTTCATGAATATCAAGGAAAGTTCAATACTTATCTGGGCATAAACTATTTATATGAAACTCAGCCCACACCCGTGCAAAGTAAGAAATATCGAATGCAATGGAACCATAATCACAGACGTACAGAATAAAAGAAATTTTATGACTCAAACAAAGACAACAATAGAAGAGGGTATGGAGAAAACCTCAAAAGTTACAATCAAAATGTTCGACATGACGACATGGAGTATAATAGACCGAGGTATGACATTAAAACAGTCCTTCATATAACAAAGGAGGAAAAGATTTTAATAGTAAAATAACAAAAATACCGAACTCCGATGAAAATTCCAAACGGAATGTCTCTAAGCAAATGGCAATATCAAATTTCATATCCCTGACTTGGTGCATGCATTCTAATACGTAGAAAATGTTGGATTAAACCTGGTTTTACTGATGCTAAACTTCTCACTTGTTTGACAAGCGAATACAATTCCATTATATTGACAACGATGTGTAAACAAAACAAACAGACGCAACATGTGAAAATGTCAACAACAACAAAAATGATATATTCAGAATAATCCGATCCTTTCGAATGACAATACATTTTTTAACACATAATCAGGATTTAATTCTATACCTTTCCCCCCACCTCTCCGACCTCATTGTGAGGTACGTGGATGTTTTTCAATCGAATATAAGAATATTTTATTAGTTGATCATTTAATAGAGTACAAGGTATACATAGATGTAAGAAGTTAAAAACTGACACGAAGAGAGCACGAATCGTGATACATGTACAGTTGGGTGCAGACCAAGCATTACATAAAGTAAACGCAAGTTAACGCGGCGTGCACATATTTCGTTAGTTAACTTTAAATTTCGCGTTTACTAGTGAACGCCTGTTTACTTCATTTACGTTAACTCGGTCAAAATGGAAATTTGTAATGTCTACTCAAGTAAACGCGCGTTTACTCTGTGTCCGTTTAGTCAGTAGTAAACGGCCGTTTACTTCAGATTTCACAAGTTTAATTTTACGTGCGGTAAAAGTAAACGGGCGTTTACTACAGATATCTCAAACTTCTTTTGTATTTTTACGTCCACTTGAAAGTAAACGCGCGTTTTCTTTTCGCGTTAACTAATTGTGTATACTATAAAATAATCGTCGTGCATTTGTTCATTTATTTATGTTATTAAAATGACTTATTATTTTACGTATATGTGTGTTCTAAACCTTAACATTCAAAAACACTTTTTATTAGAAATATAAACATTTATTAATTGCAAAAAAAAAAAAAAAAAAAAAAAAAAAAAAAAAAATCAGTTCCAAAAACTTTCAACAGCGGATTTTCAATTTTTTTCTGTTCAAAATTTACATGTACAAATATCGACTCACAAACCGGCATATTGAAAAAAAAGTATGCTAAAATTGAATTTTGCAAAACTATGTGTACATGCTTCAAGAAATGAAATAAATGACATATCGTTCAAAACTTTGGTTCTATGCCGTAGCACATGAAAGACTGACTACTACAAACTGATATCGAGGTATACTTACATGCAATAACTATAAAATTAACGAATTTTATGTTTCCTTTTTATACATTTTCTATTTAAGACATGAGAAACATGTATGATGATTTGGATTTGGGTTTTATACAATACAGAATAATATACAAAAATATAAAGAATAGATTAATGATGAATACCCTCCAGACCCTCATTTTTATATATGTTTATGTATATATCATGAAAAAATACGATAGCAAGTCTGTTAAAATGTCTTCTTTCGTATATCTGTATAGACTTCTCAAGACTGAAAGGTTTTTGTTTTCGTGAATATTCAACTCCGTGCCTCTGCATCAAAATCGACGTCTAAACAATGGTAAGATTAAGAATTATTTGGTGCACTAAGCATATATTTTTTTGCATATTTGAACACGTCTAAGGAATATATTTCTGGTAAAAAACGAATTCAGTATGTACTGTACAAATTCCGTGTAAATGACCATAACTGGGAAATTGAAATACATGTAGGTCGAGACAAAAAGAACACGGAGTGTGTTAAGTTTGTAAAATCTTAGATGATGAGGAACACGTTTTCCTTTATTGCCAAATCAACTGTAATATTAGCACTCAAACCACATCTCCTACATTTATTTTGAGCATAGAACAAATTAGAATAGTTTTATCTTAGTTTAGCCTGCATAGATACCGCTGAAGTTGCTGATCAAAGTGTTTTCCGCTGTTATTTATTATATAATAAAATAAAAAATTACAAGAGCTATATTATATCATAAATGATTATTTGTTATTATAATAAAATTGTACTCTCAAAGATTATATTTAAATTGTTTTATGATTTACAATAGCTTCGGTCCGTAATTTAAGTATTGATATAAAAATGTATTCCTAATGATTTTACTTTTAATTAAGTGAATATCGGTACATGTACATGTAGGTGATTATATTTTTCTAACGTTTGTCGGGTAATTGTTTATTGAGTTTTTGAGCTTTAAAATTCATTCAAATGACATGGAAACAAGTAGTAGTATATTGCATATTGGCAGTATATTGCATATAGAAGATCTTTACACTGTACATGTACATGTACATGAATGTTCAGGTGTGGGTATCAACAGAATATTCAGACCAAGGTTGGCATCTACTGACAGGTGTGAAATATAATGGCTTCTGTTCCCTATGTTTATTCTTGTGTTTTTACAATACATTTATTTATCATAAATACCACTCGAGAAAACTCCAGTTCATTACAATTGCTAACTTTCAAGATGATGACATCAAGACCTCAGAGAAACTAAGGTATGCATATTTATATGAATTACTGTATTGTTAGTTTTAAGTATAAGAAACCCGATTTATATAAATAGCATATACTAATTCTTATGCTCCAAAAATTTGAAAAAAATAAAGAATAAATTGTAAAAATCTTTGCAGCCGGTATTCTTGTTATTTTCCTTTTTTTTAATTTGGGATAGCCTCAGAAAATATAAGTTGGGCCTATAAATATATAACGCACTCTCCATTTACATTCCGAGTCAATTTTAACTTAATTTGTTTTATCAGGAACATACAGGAACATATATATTAACTTCCCAGTTTTTATGTAGGTGTGAAAATCTGTGAAGTGAAATATAGTGCATTTTAGAGATTTCAATTGTGTGGATTGACCATGCATGAGGGTCTGGATGGGGGGGGGGGGGGGTCTGTTATTCTGTAAACATTTAATTTTCACCCCTTTTTTCTCTAATCTTTAAAAAAATAACCCCTTTTTTCTCTTATCTTCAAAAAATTAACCCCTTTTTTCTCTAATCTTCATTTGTTTTGCCCGTTATTTTCTAATCTTCATTTTTTTAATCATTTAACCACATCCAAACCTAGTCAAAATAATTATAACGTCTGGCAAGGCTATTTTTTTTTACGTCATAATTATTTGGACTAATCCAAACCCTAATGCATTTTTATTTAAACAGAACACTTTATATTTGTACAAATTTAGTTACAGTTACATTGTAAGCTCGTTCACTGATTCCTTGTCCGTTTTAAATGTTCTGTGTGGTAGTTTAATAGCAAGGGACATGGTCAAGGTCATTCATATCTATTTAAAACCGATCACAAAAGTTTCGTCAAATTTGCACGAGACCATAAGTTAACAGACATAGCAGGAATATTATTGTATATATGTACGTTCGAGCATGCATCATATAGATTTTTTGGGGGTTCGTGTGGATAGTAGTACTAAACCCGGCAAATTGTAACATGTGTCTCATGTGTTTACACTTCACTTCACTGACAAATATTTTCATTTTAAACACGAGGCGTATTTTAACCAAATTTTAGTAGGGATGTTATTCTCGGACCCCCCCCCCCCCCCCCCCCCCCAAATTGCAGAGGCGGATTCAGCCATTTCAACAAGGGGGTTCCCAATCCAGGACAAAAAAGGGGGGTTTCAACTATATGTCCCCATTCAAATGCACTGATCGGCCAAAAAAAAAGGGGGTCCAACCCCTGGATCCTCCAATGCATTGGCATGAATGGATATACAATGTTAAATTTAATATTACAAATTTTCACAAAGCAGAAAGTCAAAAGAAAAAAGTCACAATTTAGTTTTGAGATTATTTTTCTTGGAATAAGAAAACACTAACTAAATGACTAATTAAAAAAAATATTAAAAAAAAAATCAACATTTTATTTATTTTTCATGAACTATATTAAAAAAAAAAATGACTATGATTCATGTCCTCAAAATTTTTTCTAAGTTATGGAAATTATTATTTGTATGAAATTTTAAGTTTTGAAATTATCTTTATAAATATTTATAAATAATTAATTCGGCAAAGAATTTAAACCATTTTACTTGCAATTAAAGCGAGTATATGACAAACGTCATACATGTAGCCATAGGAAAAAATTAGATCAACTATCAAGATAATGTATATAAATCAGCTTTGTAATTAAATTTCAACCATGATCAAATATTTGTGAAGAAAACTAAATGTCAAAGGATTCATTGTGCCAATAAATATATCCTTTGCATGATTAAAATTTAATTAATTTTCATTTTTATAACATGATTTAGAAACAGATTTCTTGAAAGTATCAGTCAGAACAATTTGGCTGATTTAAAAAAATTAAATATCTGACATATATAATTTTTATGTTAATACAAATATATCACAGTCTTCATGCTTAACCACAATCCTACGACATTGGCTTGTATTTAATAGAACTGCATTAACTGATTAAAATGTGTTTTGACCTGCAAATATTTCAAACAGCACCTGTACAAATGTCCTGTATGCAAGAAATATTTCATGAACCCCCAAAAAAGAGTTTCAACTATTTAAAAAAGCCTGATTTCAATGTTAACATAAAAACTGATATCAATACATGTAGTCACAGTATGATTTCCTATTCAGGGTGAATCAATAGGATTTTTTTTAAATCGTACACACGAATGTGTTAAATCTGTCTTGTTTTAGAAGTGTTTTGGAAAGTTTTACATTAAAATTCATCCACCATATATGATAATGTCCCTTTATTGTAGCGATACATAAACCAAACTTCACATTCTTTCTTTCATAAGTAAAAATGACCGTCAATGACGATTTTTCATAACATATCACAAATTGAAATTTAAACTCCTCCAATAGGCAGCAATAAACTATCAAACGAACTAAATGTTAATAAAAGTAAATTATAGTTTGCATGTATTTTTATCAAGGACATTATATAACTATATGGAGTTATTTTCTTTCAGAACGATATGTCACTCTTTCGACGAATCTACCCAAACGATGCCATGTTTCAATGAAATATGCTTCAAGGCATAACATAATGACCTGTGTGAGGTCATTATTTTCCTTGTTAAAAATGCAAACTATAATTTACTTCAACATTTTTTTAGCAATTCTCTGTAACCACCAACCAAGTTGCGGCACGCATAGTCTCAGATTTTCTTGAATCTTGGTCTGTTGGTAGCTATCGATAATCTAACAAGAAAAATATTGACAAAAAATTTGTTTATGCCCCTGTTGCCATGGTTACGGGTCCCCTTGGATTTTGCATCAAAAATGCATATTTTTAGGATAAAAAATGACCCATTTTAAGCAGTTATTATGCATTCATTTCAAGTTTTATGAATATTTTGACTATAATACATTAAAATATAACACTTTATGAGTAAGATGAAAGATAAAAATTATTTCTGACAAAAGGGGAGGAAGGAGGCAGCACTGGTTCAAATAGTGGAATTTTCAATGTATTCAAAAAGGCAAATTATAGGCATTTTGCATGACATAATTTTACACTTTTGCATCCACAACCAATTATACTAAAGTGATAAATATAAATTTATATTGTTGCCTAGAAATAATTTATCATTAAAGGTTTGGGAAATAGGTTGCTAGGGTGGTTGCTATGGGAACATAAAAGTGTCATTTTTTGGTATTTTGAAGAAACTTTTGACATTGTTATTTGAATAGTTTAAAAACAGTGAAAAATACAAAATAAAAATCACTTGGGACATGTTGTGCATTCAATGACCTACAAGTTGACCTCAAGGTCAAATTTTATTTATGACCTTGACTTTGACCTTCGGTCATTTTTTATTTAATTGTTTTAGAAATTTTATCAAATAAACCCAAAAAGTATTTAGGAAAAGTGTTTAAACAAAATTTTGCTTACATTTCGTTAGAAAGCAAAATGTCAGAGGTCAAGGTCATGTTAAAAGTTCTTAGCAATGACCCTTACTTGATATAAAAGTACCTAGCAACCATACACAGTTGGGTTCAGAACTATGATATACATCCTAATTAAAAGTTGAGGGGGTCAATATTTTCAACATAAACTTTACCAGCCATTCTCATATAATCAGAAAATGCATAGCAACCATCCTTGTATGGGTGCTTTACTAAAGTTGTAATTCATTCTTACATTTAGACTCTCAAATTTCTTTAAAGAACAGGTATTGTATTTCTTAAATAATTCACGTACATGAGTTTACTCATGTAAATTTCAGTTAATCGCAAGCAACTTTGTTTCCTGTTCTTACTTGAATTACAAATGCTGTTTTTTTCCAAAGTATTTTATCAATTTTACGAAAAAAAACAACCAGTTGAATCATTATTTCATTAATTAGGGGACTCGTGTTTTACTTGTATGTTCTTAGTCTTGAATCTTCAACACATGTAAAAAAATAATGTAACAAAACATAAAGTTTATTAAAACTTATATGGATAAATGAACAATTTAATAATAAAAATTACCAACAAACCGCAATCATTTAATCAAAGTATTCGAAAATTTCATTTTACTCCATATAGGTGGCCTTTTAATGAATACTAGTATTAAAGGAGAAAAATTCAAATAACAGCATTTTCTTTTGTTTCCTTATCCCAATTACTCTTCTTTAGTTACTTTTGTAGCTATACATAGCTTATTAAAATTAATATATATATGTTAATACTAAATGACGATAGTTACCCCAAATTGACTTTAAAGAGTATTTACTCTTATTAGGGGTTGTCAAATAAATTTAAGGTAGATTCATGGCATACCGCCATCTGGGATTCACAATCACAGTACAAATGGGTCTACTTATTTACCTAAATCGGCAGAGGAGAAGGTACCCATGAAAAGGGGAGTTTTTGGCCCCCTCTAAAAAGAAGTCTTAATTCATACCATTGCTAGCCTCAGTATAGAAACTTAAAAAAAATGATGTTTTTTTGTTCCGGTAAAAAGAAGGTTTTCTAGCAATCATTGATGTGTCTGTACAAATAACCATATTTTCCAGATAAGATGGTTGGTTTGAGAAAAACTTTAAGTTACAAATGAATAGTCACTTAAATTTGAGTTCATAAATTGCTTAGCAACTACTTAGCAACAGATATATTCCTGAACAACGGTTAATAAAGGGTGAATTGTGTTCTCTGAAGTATGAATCTAGCAACATAAATTTCATAAAAAACAATTGTCCTTATTTTTTTTTACTAAATTTTTTTTCTTTCAAATGAGCCATTTAAGGGGAGATAACTCTTTCAGTAAAAAAAAATATACTGGACTAATAGGGATTTTTTTTTATTATTACTTGTAGCGAAAAAACGAATTCCGTGACACCATTGTTTCTTTTCATTTTCTAAAAACATATGATGAAACCTATCTTCCCACAAATATTCAAAATTCTATATCAAAGAAAAAAAATTGTATGCACACATGTATGTTTTTTCAAGAACAATCTAACCAAATTTAGGCAATTTTTAAAGACTTTTAGCTTGTAAAATAGCACGGTGACCCAACCTTTTTATTATATTTTTAAACTAGAGGCTCTAAAGAGCCTGTGTCGCTCACCTTGGTCTATGTGAATATTAAACGAAGGTCACAGATGGATTCATGACAAAATTGTGTTTTGGTGATGGTGCTGTGTTTGTAGATTTTACTTTACTAAAAATTCTTGCTGCTTACAATTGGCTCTATCTATAATGAACTTGGCCCAGTAGTTTCAGTGGAAATTGTTAGTAAAAATTTACAAATTTTATGAAAATTGTTAAAAATTGACTATAAAGGGCAATAACTCCTAAGGGGGTCAATTGACCATTTTGGTCATGTTGACTTATTTTTAGGTCTTACTTTGCTGTACATTATTGCTGTGTACAGTTTTTCTCTATCTATAATAATATTCAAGATAATAAAAAAAAACCGGCAAAATTTCCTTAAAATTACTAAATTCAGGGGCAACAACCTAACCACCAATTATCAGATTCATCTGAAAATTCCAGGGCAGATAGATCTTGACCTGATTAACAATTTCACATCCTGTAAGATTTGCTCTAAATGATTTGGTTTTTGAGTTATAAGCCAAAAACTGCATTTTACCCCTATGTTCTATTTTTAGCCATGGCTGCCATATTGGTTGGTTGCCCGGGTCACCAGACACAGTTTTTAAATATGATACCCCAATGATGATTGTGGCCAAATTTGGCCTAGTAGTTTTAGAGGAGAAGATTTTTCTAAAAAGATTACTAAGATTTACGAAAAATGGTAAAAAATTGACTATAAAGGGCAATAACTCCTAAATGGGTCAACTGACCATTTTGGTCATGGTGACTTATTTGTAAATCTTACTTTGCTAAACATTATTGCTGTTTACAGTTTATCTCTATCTATAATAATATTCAAGATAATAACCAAAAACAGCAAAATTTCCTTAAAATTACCAAATCAGGGGCAGCAATCTAATAACGGGTTTTCCGATTAATCGGAAAATGCCAGGGCAGATAAATCTTGACCTGATAAACAATTTCATCTCCTGTCAGATTTGCTATAAACGCTTTGGTTTTTGAGTTATAAGCCAAAAACTGCATTTTACTCCTATGTTCCATTTTTAGCCATGGCGGCCATCTTGGTTGGTTGCCCGGGTCACCGGACATATTTTTTAAACTAGATACCCCAATGATGATTGTGGCCAAATTTGGTTAAATTTAGCCCAGTAGTTTCAGAGTAGAAGATTTTTGTAAAAGTTAACGACGACGGATGACGGACGTCAAGTGATGAGAAAAGCTCACTTGGACCTGTAGGCCAGGTGAGCTAAAAATGCAAAGTAAAATCTTTATTTTAGCAGATAATAATAAAATTCTTTCCAAAAAAGTCTATTTTTATGATCTACCTGAACCATGTTAAATTATTTGTAATCGTGTCTTGTTGATAATTTTTGAATTTCTAGTTTCCTTCTGCTATAATATGGTATTTTTTTTATATTAGGCAAAACAGCACACACAGTCTTTATAGGGCAATAACTGCAATAAAAATCAGCTGACGATTTCGACGAAAAAGATCTAGTGCTGATGATAATCTATTACATTAAATGTTTCTCTTTCTCTTTTATTGTTTTCAAGATAATAGGCAAAACAAACATAAATGGGGAATGTGTCCGTGGAACACAGATAATGCCTCCTCCCCCTCGCTTG
This sequence comes from Mytilus edulis, assembly GCF_963676685.1. Classification (NCBI taxonomy): domain Eukaryota; kingdom Metazoa; phylum Mollusca; class Bivalvia; order Mytilida; family Mytilidae; genus Mytilus; species Mytilus edulis. The sequence goes on along the minus strand of NC_092348.1, from coordinate 45,340,492 downwards.
CATATCATATTTATAAAATTATAAAGGGACATAACCAAAGAATTGTAAAGTGCAATTATTATTATGTTTATAAAGGCATATAACTCCAAAACGATAAAGGTGACGCCACCCAATTTTCAAATTGACATCTTTTATGTGGCAATAAGCATGGTAAGGTTAAAACAATATTTGGCTAAGGCAAACTAAAATAAAAGAACGGAAACCAACTTTTGGGAAATACGGACGGACAAACGTACAAACAGATGGAAAGGGTAATACTTAATGCCACGTCTGCTTCAGAGGGAAATTAAAAGGTTAACATTCATCCTTTCAGGCCAGAAATTCCCCCGTAAATAGATAGTAGGTAGACCCTTTCACATGGAATATTAAAGGTCCTTTCAGGGTTTTCTATTTATAACAATTTTTATGATGATGGACAATTTAAACTTGCATTTTATTCCTTTATTCTATTTAAGCCATGTAAGACATCATACGATACATTTTGAAAGTATAGTATTAAACTATAATGATGAGTGTGTCCAAATCTGGTTTGCGGAGAAGTCCGGTTAAAAGATAATTATTCCAAAAATGTTACATTTTAGACACTTTAAAAAGTGTGTACTTCACTTAAATCAATCAGTTTGTGTTAAAGATTTGAACTGATTTGATCATTACAATTACTTAAATTCAAGTTCAAATATGGAAATAAATCGAATTTGCTATTACATTTCATTTTTAGATTGTTTTTAGACTTAAATGGAAGTTGTCGAATTCATGTCTTGTCCATCATTTGTATAAGTAAGTGCTCGATTTCTTCACGCTTGTTTCACTGTGTTGTCAAAGACGATTCATATTTATCTAACAAAAACTTTCTACTTTCTTATAAATAGCGTTAGTGTTTACTTTTTAATCAAATGTAATAATTCTATATTTTGGGGCCAAAAGGGGTCCTGATTGGCCTAGTCTGTTCGATTACTTAATCTCAGTTAGCACTGAGACTCTGTAAAAATAACTTTTGCTAAACACAAAAAGTATTTTTTAATATATATTTTTTTTTAAATCTTCCACTGTTGATATACAAAAATAGCAATGGATAGATGCAGGGTAGTTATATTAGTTAGGAAAGAGCATTTTATCTTTTGTGATGGGGATGATGGAAGTTTAACGAAATGAATGTGATAGTGTCTTGATCTGAAGATAAATAATGTTGCCCAAAACATGCTTAACACATATTTCTGTACATTTAGCAGTGTTTAGATGCACATCTAAAACTATTTAAAATACAAAAACAGTGTGTACGCAATGAAAAACATTTCGATTAAAAATATGAAATAATCAAGCCTTATAAGTTATAACGAGTGAAAATGAATATATTGTCTATGCATAACTTCTTTGCTTGAAAGGCCAACTTCAACCAAAAAAAAACTGGTCGATCTTTTAGCAGTTATATTCCTTTTCTCTCATTATTATAGAGCAATAATTTGTCTTTAAATAACATTTGGTTGTCTTCTGGAGGGTTGTCTCATCAGACGACATCTTTTAAATTTTTGTATAAGTGTGTAATCAGTCCCATGAAATTAAATTTGCTATACTATTTACTTTTCTGGATAAGACGTGTGTTTTAATATTATTTTTTTCTAATTTTTGTCAAAATGAAATCTAAAATAAACTGTTGCTATGCAGTTTTTCTAAGTAAATAATTGGTTGCTATGCACTTTTTCAATATAAATCGATGGTTGCTAGGCATTTTACTAATATAAAAAAATGGTTGCTAGGCAGTTTTACACTTTAAATGAATGATTGTTTACAACTAATGTGATGACACCCTCTAGACCTTTGAAGTTAGGTCTGTGTAATACATTTAGTTTATATAGTCCTGAATGAAATCATGTATGGTTGCTAGGTACATTTTTTATCAAATAAGAGTGGTTGCTTAGCACTTTTGACATGACCTTGACTCTTTATTTTTCATATGCTGATAAAAAGTAGCTTAAAACATCTTGATAATTTTCTCCATGTATAGTAGCCTCTTTCTATCATATTTACTTTCAAAATTCAATTAATATACACAAGGTCAAAGGTCAATTAAGGTCCTTTGACCTTTGGACAAATTTATGGTAATTTAATTGCCAATAGTTTGCAAATCATAGTCATTCAATAATAATATCTTTTTGTGGATTATTTTAATAAAATGGCTACATTTTGGAGGTTAAAAGGCAAAAATGACACATTTTTGTTTCCATAGCAACCATCCTAGAACCTAATTTCCCAAACATTTTGTTATATTTTTTTTATTAGAAACATTGATACTTTTCATTCATAACCACAGGTTAAATGGAGGTGGATGCAAAAATGTTTATTTTGATTATACAAAATGTGTAAAATTTGTCGTCTGAACTATATTGAAAAATGACCTCTGCTTCTGCGGTTGTGACAATCTTCAGCCAAAATGTTTTTTATATATGACATTGCTATTTTGTTTGTTAAGTTTCATGTTTCTAAAATATATTTACAAATGTCATTAAATAAAACCTAGTTTTGATTACGAATGACTGTAAAGTAGTTGTTTTTTCGATGCTAAATTTCTAAAATTTGCGGGAAATCTTATTCACTTGGTTGCCATGGCAACCATGACCTAGCAACATTTGGGTGGGCATTTTTCTTACTTTTTCACATGATCGCATGTTTTTGCTAAGTTTCATGAAAATCGGTTACTATGCGTTCCGGCACCCATATATAAAATGGTTGGTGGTTACAGAGAATCGCTCTTAATTCGTTTGATAATTAGTTGTTGCCAATTAGGGAATTTATTTTTTAAAGTTCTATCTTTGATAGGTTTACAAAAAAATCGTCATTGACGCGCATTTTAACTTTCGAAAAAATGATGTGAAGTTTTGTTTATTTATCGCTACAATAAAGGAACTTATCATACATGTAAGATAAATTTTAATGTAAAAAATGTCCTAACGCTTTGAAAAACCAGATTTAACACATTCGTGTGTAGGATTTTGAAAATCTTATTGATTCACACTGAATATCAAATCATATATGTATCACGATTTCGTGCACTCTTCGTGTCAGTTCTTAACTTTTTATATCTATGCATATATATTGTTTTATCAAATGATCAACTAATAAAATATTCTTATATTCTATCTAATAACAGCCACGTATATCAGAATGGGGTCGGGGGAGTATAGAATTAAATCCTGATTCTCTGTTTCAAAAAAATGTATTGCAATTCAAAAGGAAATCAGTCGTTCAAAATTGTTGGAAAAATAATCACTTTCCCGCAATAAAAATGTCATAACAATAAGAAAACGAAAACTACATAGCACCAATTCCATAAACTAAGTTGGTACAATAAAAAAAATACAAAGTGACTTGTATTTTTTTCATGCACCGTTATGGGTGGTACATGTAACAATTCATTCGTGTCTTACTTCATGCAGTTCCGGTAATGTTTTTATTGTGTCTGGATTATTATTATTATATCTAGATTAATTAATGAGTTTTATTTCACATTCTTAATGAGCCGTAGGGCGTATTAAAACCTGAACGCATCAGAAAGGAATAGCCCACTTTAGTGTGGTCGGTAAAATAGGATGATGATTCTGCAAATCTTTGTTGAGAACAATTGTTTTTAGTCAGATAATGCATATTTTAAGGTTTTTCTTGTCGTAGAACACACATCGGGGTGTCAGGATTGCTCCCTACGGTCGGTCTTGTTTTTACCAATCCTGACACCCCTCGGTGTGTTCTACGACAAGAAAAACCTTATAATATGCATTATCTATAACATAATGACCCCACACAGGTCATTATTATATGCCTTGGAGCATATTTCATTAAAACATGGTATCGTCCGGGTTGATTATTCGAAAGAATGACCTATCGTTCAGAATGATATAACTCCATATAGGTATATGATAATTAAGAGTGAACAGGCCTTGAAAAAATACTATTGTTTTTTTTAAATATGAACCAATACATATTACAATTTTTAAGTGATATTTATGCTGATTATTAAATTTATATTTCTGGACTTTAGAACAAATTGACCTCGTGAACCTTCAGCATTTTTCAAAAAGAAAAACATCTTTTTATGTATATTATTCTGAATATCATGATTAAAAGATAAACCATACATTAATCAAACTTACATGCTTTTGCAATACACATAGTCGCAGCTAATACAAAGATATAATTCATGTCTGTAGACTCTACAATGTTAAGACAGAATAAAGAAATTAAAAGAAATATATTTACCATTATACATTCGCAAAGTCGAAGACATGTTAAACTTATCTTCACAATTAAAACTGTCAAATGTTATGCAGATGAAGTAAGTATAATTGTTGAATCAAATATTTGCACGATTTTCGTCAGTTTTTTTTTTTTTTTCATTCCAAATTGTCTTTGAGTCTATTTTGTTAATCTTATACTTCCATATTTTAATTGACAACGTTGCATACAGATCCAGTTTGAATAGGTTAACAGGTTAATGATCAATCTTATATCATTTAGGTATTGAACGGTGCTTTGTTGTTCAGACGTAGTATTTATTTCAGTCAATGATCAGGTAATTGCATGGGGAAACGGTATTGTGCAATGAAGGAATTTCAGGAGTTTTGAGAGAACGAGAAGTAAGGATAGGTTATATTGTATAAGAACATGTGGTATAATTGCCAATGCAAGAATTATTCACCAAAGACAAAATGATGTAGATGTAAACATGGTTAAGATCAAAAGGTGATTGTCCGGCCTTCAACAATGTGTAAACCCCATACAACAAATCCATCAATCGAAGACCCAGGATTGACGCCTTCCAATTATTTTTTTAAAGTGTGTTTTTCTATGTTGAGATGTTATACTACTGTTTCAGAATAGGGAGAGGGTTTGGTACCATTAAAACGTTTAATCCCGCTGTAATTGTTTGCACCTGCCTAAGTCAGGAAACTGATGTTTAGTGGTTGTCGTCTGTTTATGTAGCTCATAAGTGTTTCTCGTTTCTCGTTTTTGTATAGATTAGACCGTTGGTTTTCCCGTTTGAGTGGTTTTACACTAGTAATTTTGGGGGCCCTTTAATTTATAGCTTGCTGTTCGGTGTGAGCCAAGGATCCGTGTTGAAGGCCGTACCTTGACCTCTGATGGTTTATTTTTATAAATTGTTACTTGGGTGGAAAGTTATCTCTTTGGCACTCATATCACATCTTATATCTACAAAACAACTTCCTAAACAGCAACAGACTACAATTTCCAAATTACTACTGAATGGGGAAATGCACATACAGAAAATGGCGGGGTTAGATATTATAGTTAATTACCTCTGCAAGCCAACATAAGATACTATTAAGTTCACTGAACCCAAACCGAAATTTTACTTGTTGAGATAATTGTCTCGGTAAGTCAAATCAATTATCTCGTCAACTCGAATACACGAACATGACGAAGGCAGTAATAAGCATCAATACAAATTAATGTATTATGTTAGGTGCTTTTTACTTTTTTGATAATATGTAAAATCCATAATTTGTATAGTTTAGGGTCTATTATAACCTTTTGGCAAATGAGGTCGTATTTACATCACCAATTTTACAGGCAAACCTGCGCACCTGGTAAAGTTAAAAGGCATGGCAAGAAATAGACAATTGAATTTGGAATGCCTTTCTTTTTGTTCCTACATAAGTTGCCAAAATAAACTAAGTTTGGGAAAGTTTTGAGATATTCCCCTTTGTAGTAATATAAGTGATTTATTTAAAATGATATCATTGACAATCGATACATGCACAACAAAAGATGATTTAATGTGTAATTGAGTGGATCGTATAAAATGCAATTTAGGTGTTTGTTTATTTTGACACTACTGTATCGCTTAATGCACTGGTTTGTCTGTAATCAGAGCAAATTTTGTGGTATAAACATTTTTTTTTTAATTCATTCTGATTATCTTAAAGTGTAAAAGAAGGGCGAAAGATAGCAGAGGGACTTTCAAATTATATGTCGAAATAAACAGAACACCCCCAGGGCTTAAAAAAGAAAAAGACCAATAGACAAACAAAAGTACACAACACACAACATAGAAAATTAAGTCCTGAGCAATACGCGAACCCAAACAAAAAAGTGGAGGTGATCTCAGGTGCTCCGGAAGGGTAAGCACAGCCTGTCGTGTTGCTCATGTTATTACAAACCTTGTATAGGTATAATTTAGTAGGTCACATTGGGGGAAAGGGGGTACAGGATTGTTGTTACGACATGAAGAATGGTACAAATTATAATAATTATTGTAATAAAAGTCACAAGTAAAATAGACAATTCATCTCGCTATTGTTCATGGACAGGAGTGAGAATTCAACATAAGGACCCTTATTATGCTCTTTCTAGCTACTTATGCAATTGTGACAAGATATTAGATATAAATTGTCTTGAACTTTAAAAATACACTATACATTAACGATGTCATAACCTGTTCAAATAACGTACCAATAATCTTAAAACCATATTTTCGTGTGTTTGAATATATTTCGTATAAGTTTTAATTGGTTACGAAATCCGATTTATTATTATCGGTGATATATAAATTTCGTTGAATACAATTTACAACATCACTTCAGACACGGACATATCGAGCGAATTGGGATATAATAAACACAATAGATAAGAGGGGCTGCAAATTAAGAGATCTCTTGATAATTTAAAAAAAATTTATTATAAGTGTTGTTGAATTATTAATTGTAATGGAATTCAAACAATTATTTAGTTTGTCTATAAACTGTGATAAATTACAGAAAGGCTGTTACTCATGGTACACACTTTGTACATATATGAATATCTAAAACCTGACTATAAACGTAATGGCGAAACGTACATAGATGTTGTCCACCAAACACGCATAATTAATCTAAAACATAAGGAATTGTGTGCACTCGAAACAATAATTTTATATCTATATATACTTTATTGCAAAAGTAAATCATAAGTTCGTTGAGAAAATTAATAGTTCAAGTACAGAAATATTATGTATGATACTTACTGGAAGCCGAAATGACACGGTTGTTCACGTTTTATGTCTTTTAGGTATCATATACATCATTTTGTACATGATGTACATGGACATTCAAATGAAAAGAAAGGATCACTGTGTTTTTTAGTGTATGTATAAATAAGATGTGGTATGATTTAAACAAACTTGCAATAGAGTATCCTTGCTCTTCCTTTTTAAATGTCCTTCTTTTTTTATTTAAAAGTCCACCGAGACTTATGTTTTAAATATAGAGGAATATGGCAGTTGAAAGCAAATAGTTTTTGTCTATGTATTTTGGCGTTTATTTTTGTTGCACTTCAGTGTTCCTGTTGTTCTTTTGTTTTCCTCTTAAAGTTTATGTGTTTCCCTCGGTTTAAGTTTGTGACCCGGATTTGTTTTCCCTCAATCGATTTATGACTTTTGAACACTGGTATACTACTGATTTATTCATTTTTCCTTTAATTTGCAGTGAAATCTGGTTAATAGTATATCATCATTTTTGTTGATTTTAGCTGTTAATTTCTAATTCTATCGAATGATTAAAACAGAAGCACGCACTCATGAATTTTGTGAATGTGACGTCACCAAACACATATAGTCAAACTAGTAGCCTTTTTTTCCGGACGGATTTCTATTTCAGTAGTTTGTACATATATCGGATTGCATTTTTACAGTAACATTTAAGGGACAGAAGACAATTTTCATTTCCTTAGAATTGTGATCTCTAAACAATAATGTTTTTAAATTTAAAATTGGACCTTGGTTGGTTGATTGAGATAAGATGCAGTATGCTAGCTGAAACGTCTAAATACATAATTAGGTAATTTGTTGATTTGGCCATTTTAAGGGCATTCACTTTTCTAGTTTTGACCAGTCCCAACTCAAATTTTGTATAAGAAGAAGTACTAATAAAAAAAATCAATGTCTATCCGGCTTACTGTTTATTAGTTACAAGCGATACCGACTATATAACTTATGAAGTGCGGATAATCCTATCCGATATCACTGAATCGCTTTGGTCAATTTTTAAGCATGTAAGGAGCAATTAAGAAAAATAATTTTTTATATTTCTTTTTTTTTTTGTTACAGATGAGAATCAACACAAGCAAAAGAGTGTTTGGGGAGATAACTCTTGCGATAAATAGTGTTCGGCTAAACAAGGCGGTTTTCAAAAGTGCAATAAATGTTCGATATCTATTGTAAAATATATAAGCGACATCTTTAACAAAAAATGGGTGGAAGAAGAAAATGAAACAGCCAATTTTTCAGAAAACAATTGAACATGATGTTGAAGGTCTTTCCACTTTTAAGTTTGTGAATAATTGATTAATAGATACCTCCGATTTACTTAAAGTACATAGAATAAATACGTTTTGGTATCTGTAAATACAGCTAACATGAAAGACCGGAAGTAACATTCTCTAAACCAGAAGTTACAAATTATTCCCCTTATTTCAGATAAAAGTATATAAAAAACATGTTGTTTTTTTAAATCAGTAAATATAATCCCGTGATTGATCGTCAATAGTAACTTTAAGTAAAACGGAAGTAGCTTCTTATCAATTATTTCGAAATTTAATTTGGAAAGGTAAACCAAACAGAAGTAACAAATTATCTCCCTTATTTCAGATACAAAATATGTAATGATCATGATGGATGGTTGCTTAACGTCCAGTAGCAATTTATATGAATATTCAGGACGAGAACATGCTTATGTAATAGGAATATTTATCCTGCTTTGTACCAAACCGACACGCTAAGCTGCATACTTAACGTGCTGGTTCACAAGATAATAGTCTACAGGAAGACATACCATCTTACCCGGACACATTATTTTGACTCCACACAAACCAGTCTTTGCTCTTACAAAATTGTTGCCGCTTGCTTAGCGGAGAAGGAGCAAATACCGATGTTAAAGTTTTTGTTTTAACCCGACCAGGTTCGAACCAATGACCTTCCGCACACGAGGCGAACAAGGTACAACGAGACCACCGAGGCGGTAAAACCAAAAAAGGAATTATACATATAGAAACCATGCATATTTTAAATCACTATAAAAAAAACCTTGATAAGACGACAGTAGCAACTTAGAGAAAACTGGAAGTTGCTTGATCCAACTTAGAGATCAAGTCCTATGTGTTAAAAATGGGATCTAGGCTCTGCTATCCCTTTTCGATTGTTCCGAAAGGTTCAGTCTCATGTGTTTCGAAGGGGATCTAAGCTCTGTGATATTTTTTCCGCTCTTTTCCAGAAGCCCGGTATAATTGTTTAACAGGGGTCTAGCCCATGACTTTGATTGTTCGTAGAGGCCCAATCCCATGTGTTTAACAGGAGATCTAAAATCTCCTTTTCTTTTTGTCTCAGTTCTTGTGGCCGGTCCAAAGTGTTGAACAAGGGATCCAGGCTCTGCCTTTTCTTTTCTTCGCGTGTTCTTAAAGGCCCTGTTCAAAGGGTTGTATCAGCCAATGAATAAACTATCTGTTCGTAAATTTTACCGACGCTATTACGAGTTGGTTGACCGTTATGGAATATCCTTTTCACAGATAATATCGGACATGTTCCTGATGTCGTAACTACATTGTACAATCATGTTCCCTTTTCTCAAATGTGACCTACCGAATTACAATGGAATTAGACTTTTACCGGGTTTGATATGTTCCTTATGTCGAAACTACAATCCCGTTCCCTTTTCACAAATGAGACCTACCGAATTAGAATATTTACCGAGTTTGTAATAACATGAGCAACACGACGGGTACCACATGTTGAAGAACTGGATCTTCCATCACTGTATTGGATACCTAAACTACATAAGTGTCCTTACAAGCAACGGTATATTGCTGGGTCTTCCAAGTGCTCCACGAAACCTCTTTCTAAATTATTAACATCTATTTATCAGCAATCAAAGACGGGCTTCAAAGTTATTGTCAAACTGCCTATTCTAGAGGTGGCGTGAATCAGATGTGGATACTTAAAAATTCAAAAGATCTTTTAGAGTACATACAATCTAACTCTCTTTCATCTTGTAACAGTATTAAAACATTTGACTTTTCTACCCTGTACACAAGTATTCCACATTCCAAACTAAAAGACAAATTAAAAGAGTTGGTATTACTTTGCTTCATAAAAAAGAATGGCCAACGTAGATACAAGTATCTTGTTTTAGGGAGGGATAAATCCTACTTTGTAAAGAATCAATTTGATTCCAACAAAAAAAATCTCTGAAACTGATATTATCAAGATGCTTGATTTCTTGATAGACAACATATTTGTTACGTTCGGAGGACGTGTTTTTCAACAGAGTCGGCATTCCAATGGGAACAAACTGTGCCCCTTTACTCGCCGACTCGTTTCTTTATTATTATGAGACTGACTTCATGCAGAAGAAAGATAAGAAGCTAGCAATATCCTTTAACTCTACTTTCCGCTATATAGATGATGTTCTTTCACTAAACAATTCAAAATTTGGTGACTATGTGGAACGCATCTATCCAATCGAACTAGAGATAAAGGATACTACAGATACAGTTAAGTCGGCTTCATATCTTGACTTACATCTAGAAATTGACAATGAGGGTCGGTTGAAAACAAAACTTTACGACAAAAGAGATGATTTCAGCTTTCCAATTGTGAACTTTCCATTTCTAAGTAGCAACATTCCAGCAGTACCTGCATACGGGGTATATATCTCCCAATTAATACGATATTCCCGTGCTTGCATTTCCTATCATGATTTTCTTGATAGAGGTTTGCTGCTCACAAGGAAGCTATTAAACCAAGAATTCCAAATGGTGAAGTTGAAATCATCCCTTCGTAAATTTTACGGACGCCATCACGAGTTGGTTGACCGTTATGGAATAACCGTTTCACAAATGATATCGGATATGTTCCTTACGTCGTAACTACAATCTCCTTCCCTTTCATGAATATGACCTACTGAATTAGACTATTTACCGGATTTGTAATCACATAAGCAACACGACGGGTGCCACATGTGGAGCAGGATCTGCTTACCCTTCCGGAGCACCTGACATCACCCCTAGTTTTTGGTGGGGTTCGTGTTGTTTATTCTTTAGTTTTCTATGTTGTGTCGTGTGTACTATTGTTTTTCTGTTTGTCTTTTTTATTTTTAGCCATGGCGTTGTCAGTTTGTTTTAGATTTATGAGTTTGACTGTCCCTTTGGTATCTTTCGTCCCTCTTTTTTTTAGCAGATCATCCTCATTGTTTGGTGGGGTTTATGTTGCTTAGTCTTGTTGTGTTTTATGTATTGATATTTGTCTGTTTGTCATTTTCCTCTTTTAGCCATGGCTTTGTCAGTTTATTTTAGATTTATGAGTTTGATTATTCCTCTGGTATCTTTCGTCCCTTTTCTCTAGTAAACCAACCCATCAATCAATCAATCATGTATCGAAGGGGAAAACCCGTTTACAATTTATTTTATAACAGTTATTTTATTTTTTTACCACTAAATATTTTTCTTGCATTTACTTTGTTTCGCAACATGTCGCTTAGATATCTAGTAAATGTTATCGTACATGTATGTGTTTTTAAATATGATACTACTTATCTCCCCGAGCACTGTTTATCTTGTGTGCACATCTCCTTAGCAACCATTGAAATTGTCGTTTAATCTTCGTGAAACTTCGATCAACGAAGTGATTCTGAGACTCCACATGAGAGTTGTTCCCCCTTTTTTGTCACACAAGTGATATATAAATGTAAATAATGAACCCTTATGGACCTAAGGTATTTGTCGAAGCGAGAAAATCTCGCAATCGGAAGTTTGCTTCAGCTGGCCCCTAAACAAATGTGCCAGAGGCTCCTGACTAAGGACAGGCGCAAATATGCGGCAGGGTTAAACATGTTTTTTGATATATCAATCCTCCCCCTATACCGTTAGTCAATGTAGAGTAAACAAACACACAGTATTAAGCACAGTAAAAATCAGTTTAAAAGTAGTACAAGTTCGATATCAAAATAGGTAACAGAAGAATCTAAGCAAAATAACAATGATACATAAATCACCAAAGACTACTAGCAGTTACTGACATGCCAGCTTCAGACCTCAAATAAACTGATTGAAAGATTATGTTAGCCGAAGATTATGAAAATCAAGCACAATTCCTCCCGTTAGTGGTTTAGTATTATACCATCAGAAAATATATGAAAAGGACATAACCTGTAGCATGCCAACAACTGGGTATAGAATTAGTGTTTATATCCGATGCAAAGACTCTGTGAGTACATTAATATTCAAATACATTCAATAAAAGTAAAAAACCATGTCACCTTTAATGATCTAACAACAGTATTGTACCTATATTTCTGCATTTTTGTTTTTATTATTGTAATATTTCCTTGTACCGATGATAAAATTTAATAAATAATTTGCATAGTTTGTGATATCGAAAACACTGGTGTAATAATCTTTAAGTAATACAAAGATTTATATAAATCAAACACACTTTACAGACATGACATATAAAAAAGAAGATGTGGTATGATTGCCAATGAGACATATACATGTAAACAACATTAGATGGTAACAAGGGAACATCACCATCTACAAATGGATAATAAATAATAGGAAATTAAAAATCATCTCTTTTATCGTAAATTTTGGTATGAAGCTTCGCGTTAAAGATATACATATCAAGATGCAGGAAAAGGCAGTGTTCGTTGTTTGTATTACGCAGCGATAATACACTGTGTCTAAACCACACCGGCAAAATTTGTTCGGACTCGATGGTATTTAACATCCGGCACAATGACGGAACTTTAATAGACAGAAGAAAGATAGGTTTCTCCTTATTTTATTATTTTTATGATATCGAAGAATATATATACATATACAACTATTTTCTATTGTGATATGCAATACTGTCTACAACCGTTCTATATTAACGGAGAAATAAGTGAAATGCACGTCAAAATGACGAATTCAGTGAACCTTGCCTCGAAATTACCTAATTTCTAGTTAACTTGTTCACATTGTACGGAAAGAAAGGTACGGGAAGATAGTTACTGACCGCAAAACTTGTTTTTATGATTGAACATCTCAATACTTGTATTTCTGATTATGGAACGAAAGAAATGGGTCATGTCAAAATGGAACTGGCCGGTTTAGTCAATGTTTACCATCCGGTTTGGTCATAGATTTCACAATGCATAACCCGGTTTGGTCAAATATAAAAAAAATCATAATCGCATAATCGTTATAATTGATAATTTAACTTCAGTGCTAAAAAGGAGTTTTAAGACCGGGTCGTTGGAAAACAAGTTCTTTCACAGGACAACGGCTTATAATTTATATGATTAGTCTCAGATTCAAATAAATAATAAGCAAACACTGGAATTTTAAAAATTTTAACAGCAGAATAGATAGAAATGAAGGTTATAACGCAAATTGAGGCTAAAGCTCTCAAATATGAGTTTTCTATATGAGTTATGGAAAATATGTTTAAACTTGAAATTAGAGCAATGATTCTTAGGCAGAGAAAAATATGTTTCTTTTGTGCTACAGTGCGCAAGTTTTTATTTTAAAAAAAGTGGTAATATTCTTTTTTACCTCTGTCACTACATCCTTAAATCAGTCCGTCCGTCTGTCCCATTCATATTTTTCGCATCTTATTCAGGATATTCAGGGACATTTATACAAGGATTTCTGAAATTTGGTTTCAAGGTTTATATGAGTCAGCTAAACCGTGTGATGCTTATTCAGATTCATCATTCATCAACTTCTTGTTAACCTTATATTTTAGGGTAAGGGGGTACCATTAGTGAGCAGTAGCTCACAGATTCACTCGTTTGTTTTAGTTTTTGTTTTGTTTTTTTGTTTGTTTTTTTTTTTGGGGGGGGGGGGCTGGCTATTCTGAGTAGTGATCTCTTTTTTTTTTTTTTTTTTTTTAATAAAATAGATCCTTTATTGAACAATTCTCTGCTGTTTACAACTTACTCGACTCACAGCATTCAGTCGGGTATCCCTGTAAATTAGTTACTGTTTAACCAGGGAGATTATATAGTAAAATTATTATTCATCAAATATGGTTAGTTATACAGTAATAATATATAAATACATTGATTTTGACAATTTGGTTTTTTACAGTTTCCTCATATTACGTAATTACGGAATTTGTACTATCTATTGTCTGATATTGTTTATAAAAGTTCTCCTGTAAATACTCCTGATTACCCAGTAGGGGTGTTCCTTAGATAGGAAGCTCATACAGAATAAGAATAAGAATAAGAATTTTATTAGTATAAAATCCAAACAATAGGATTGTTACTAAAATATACAACAAAAACAAACAAACAGACAGTGGCATATTAAATACAAAACGATAGTCATTAAACACTACAAGAAAGAAAGAAGTTAATCGTTGACCTTAACCTTGATCTAAACAAGTTCACGTGGAAGTTGAGATGATCGGATGATTAAAGAATGCCACGTGTATAAATTTGATGATGAGCAGGAGGTTCTCAACTAATTTAAGTGTCTCTAATGGTGAGTTTTTGAAATATTTCCAATTGTTTATTTATGATAATTTTATAGAAAGCATCATGATTTATTCAAAAATGTCAAGGAATTTCTTGTCTGACATTAGATAGTACAGTGTTAATGTTCACTTTAGCATGCTGACTTTTTGTACAGGTAAACATTGATCATTTGTCATATGTAAACATACACATGAAACTTGTTTACATATGACAAAACAACACAAAATTGTTTACATTTCCTATGAGTCATCCTTCGTGATATGTATAATAACATTAAATATAAATACATTGATGATATAAACATGGTTATTATATATTTTTATAAACATCACTCAAAAACCTACTTGACTTTTTATCAAGAACTTTCATACTATCAAAGTATTGTTGAAATTCTAACTTAAAAATTCTGTAGACATCAACATTTTTTTGTTTATATTCTGATGCATATGTAGATTTATGAATAGAGAACATTAATACAGTCAGAAACAGATTGATGTCATAGTAGTTTTTATCATATATTTTATACCCAAGTATTAGATTTTTGAAAGTGATTATATGTGTCCCCATTTTTATTTTGTCAAGTAGTAATTTGATCTTTTTCCAGAAAATTTTAAAGTATTGGCATGTGATGAAAAAGTGTTCATAGTTTTCTAATTGGTTGCAAATATGGCACTGGTCATCGGTTTTCAGTTGCCAGATGTACAATAGCTGTTTACAAGGAAGGATATAGTGAAGTAGCTTCCACCGGAATATTTTTAATTTGTTAACTTGTAAACTGTAGAATATGAAGTTAAGCATTTTATACAGATAGCTTGACGATTCTAATTTAAATTGTGTTTTCCATTTTAGAAAGCCAATTGGTGTTTCTTCCTCTATATTACTTGAATTAATGCTTTTATATATTTCTTTTGATGGAAGGTTTTCAATGCAGATCAATTTTGTGTTGTTTTGTGTTTTTAAGTATAGTTTTTTTATCTGTTTTAACTTGAGTATGGCACGATTTATCTGATTTCATTTCTATTTGCCATTTTTTGGTATTGCATTTTTGATTTTTGATAGTTCTGATATCCAATTTGATTTAATTGTCAGTTTATCTAGTACAATTTTTTGTGAGATATTTCCTTCTTTGTCGATTATATCATTAATAAATAGTATCCCATTTGTTATCCAATTTGAAAATATTAAGCATTTGTTTTGAAATTTTATATGCTTATTGCCCCAGATATATTGTTGTCTTATATTAATAAAAGTTGTATCGTTGGTTTTGTTTCAGATATTTTTTATTTTAAACCAACATTTAATTATTTCTAAGTAAAAAAGGGGGAGTGTTTTACTATGGTTTGGGATTGCTTTTATATTACCTGGATTCATGTTGAATAAGGAAAAGTTTTCTCCAAATTTATTGAAAAAGAAAAGGGGAATAACTTTCCAGTTTGCAAAGTGTGTGGATGTTAATCGTTTGACCCAGGATAATTGTATAGCTGATAGGAAATTGTCAATATTAATCATTTTTAGGCCTCCTTCAAAATAATCTTTACATAAATATATCTGTTTAACTTTTTCTTTTTTATTGCCCCAAATGAAGTTGTAAATCAGTTTTTTGAATTCATTCAAAGATTTTTTGGATATAGTGGTAACAGATGCCAAGAAAGTTAAATTTGGTAGGATAAGAGATTTAATTACTGTTATTCTACCTATCATTGTAAGATTTCTTCTGTTCCAGCTATTGATTGCATCTTGAGACTTTCTTAAAATCTTTTCTGTATTCAATCTGTCACATTCATCTTTGTTAAGTCCAAAAAATACCCCTAGACTTTTAATAGGTTCTGTATTCCAGTTTATATTTTCATATTAATCTTTACAGCTTTTCAATTTGCCTAACCATATGCCTTCTGTTTTAGATCGATTAAGTTTAAGACCTGATAGTGTTCCAAATATTTCAATCAAATTTAAAGCATAGCTTATTTCCTGCTTACATTTAAAAAAAAGGGTAGTATCATCTGCTAGTTGTGAAATTTTCAGACTATGTGTTTTAGAGTCTAATTTAATTTGAAATCCCTTAATACCAGTATCTTGTCTTATTCTACATGCGAGAATTTATACTGCTATTGTGAAAATTAGAGAACTGCATGGACACCCTTGTCGTATCCCACGAGATACATTATAGGTTTCTGAAATCCAACCATTATTTAGCATACAGCCTTTAATATTTTTATATAATGTTTTAACCCATTTAATAAATGAGTTTGGGAGACCAAATTTTATAAGGGCTTCATACATAAAGTCCCATTCTAATGAATCAAAAGCTTTTGAAAAATCAATAAAAAGTAATGCACCATCAATATGTAAGGTTTCAACATAATCTATAATGTCTTGGATTTGGCGTATATTAAAACCAATATATCTATTTTTGATATAACCATGTTGATCGCCATGAATTATTTTTAACAGTATTGGTTTTAAACGTTGAGCTATTGCATATGTAATGAGTTTAGTATCTACATTTAATAGTGTAATTGGTCTATAGTTATCTAGTGACAAAGGATCTTTTTTTTTTGTAAATTAAGGATATTATACCTATTTTTTGTATGGTTGTTAGTTCTCCTTCTTCATAGCATTTGTTAAAAACTTCAACAGTAAATTCTTTTAAATTACTCCAGAAAGTGCGATAAAATTCTACACTTAGCCCATCTATTCCTGGAGATTTATTTAATTTTATTTTAAATATTGCCTTAGTGCATTCTTCTACTGTTAAGCCCCCCCCCCCCCCCCCCCCCCCAAGGATTCACTCTCTATTTCTGATAGTTTGTGATCAATGTTGGTTTCATTTATATAATTTTTTATATCTTTTAAATTTGGAGAAGTGCTTTTATATAGATTTTCATAGTATGATCTTTCTATGTTTAGAATTTCTGAGTGTTCTGTAACTATTTTCCCATCTTTATTTTTAAGCGCTGTGATACTCTTTTTGGTTTGTCTTGATTTTTCAAGGCCCTGGAAGAATTTAGTGTTTTTCTCTCCTTCTTCTAACCATTGTACTCGGGATCTTATTTGTGCACCTTTAACTTTATTTAAATAGAAGTTTTCAAGTTTTTCTTCAATGGTTTTAATTTCTTTTACCATGGTTGGGCTTACATTTGTTTTTTCATTTAATTTTCTTAATTTTATTTCTAAATTTTTTATATCCTTTTTATTTTCAGATGACCTTTGTTTGCAGTAAGTAAGAGTTGCGGTTCTTACCTCTGATTTAAACATATCCCACAGTGTTTTCAAATTTTTGGTGAGTATTTGTTTTTTATAGTCTTCGATTAATTTATTTATGAGATCAATATAATTTTGCTCTTTAAGTATACTATTATTTATTTTAAAGAATCCCCTGCCTCTTTCTTCCGAATTTTGTCTTACTTGTAAAGAAATGGCTTGGTGATCAGTATATGAGATCATTGCAGGTCGAATATCTGCTTTCATAACATGCGGTCTTATATCGGGACTTATTAAAAAGAAGTCAATTCTACTGGCTATTTTTGTATCATTTTTCCTTCTCCATGTGAATTGACTTGTATTTGGATGAAGTTCTTTCCATATATCTGTTAAATTATTTTTCTTTATTAATTTTTTTAAACTATTCACTGGTTTGTAGTTTCGTGAGATATTATTAGTTTTTTTTATCATTAATTGATAGGGTTTCGTTCATGTCACCTCCAAGTATAAGAATACCCAAGCGATTGTTTTCAATTATATTTTGAACCTTTTTTGAAAAATTTGTTTCTGTTTTTGTGTTGATTTGGAGCATATACATTTATTAAAGTAAAAATGTTTTCATTTATTTCTATGTTTATCAAAATTATTCTGCCTTCAGTATCTTTTATTTCATTTATTGTCTTACATTTTAAATTATTTTTCACATAGATTGATACTCCTTTTGATTGTGTGTTACCATAACTATGAAACATTTTGCCATCAAACTCATTATTTATTGTTTTTTCATTTTTTTCTATAAAATGTGACTATTGTATGAAAAGAATGTTACATTTTTGATTTTTTGTCCATAATTGTAATCTTTCTCTTTTCTGTTTTTGGCACCTTGACAGTTTAGTGATATAATATGTAGATTTTCACTCATTGTTAAATTTTGAGTTTAAATGTTTTGTTGACATATATGCAAAAAGACGATATATTGGTTTCATCTCATTATTACAGCATATTTCCGTTAGTTGTTTGATTTTATGATTACTATAAAAACAATGGTACACTGTTATGTTTGAGATAAGTGCATATAATAAATAAAATATAAACACAGACTTGACAGTGTACATGAACGTAAATAAAACATAACACAAACAAATATAAGCATGCATGCATGTAATTGAAGATATAATAGGACTCTAAAGTGCGATGGGGACGCTAAAGTACGATGGTCACGCTAAAGTGCGATGCTTCAATACGCTAAAGTCTGATGGTCCGCGAAAATATATACGTTAGAGACGCAGTTCTATAATGACGTTAACAGTCGTTTATACAAAGAAACTAAAAATGAACATGCCGGGAGATAGATTAGGAATATTTAAATAACAATTTTTATACCAAATGTCCACGACTTACGAGTAGTTGATTTAATTTAACCGTTCTTTGTCGACTGAATCACAATGTTTATTTTTTTTGAGTGCTCGAAGAAAAGACTTCGAAGAAAGATGTACAGTGTACATGAACGTAAATAAAACATAACACAAACAATTATAAGCATGCATGCATGTAATTGAACATATAATTTTATTTACTTGTTCAATATATACATTAGATTTTGCTGTTGCTACTTCAACATATTTTGAGATTATATACATGTTATATATACACTGAAAAAACAGATATATTTTATTCATATCATGTGTTTTAATTTCATGGTTATTTATTTTTAGGTCTGATGTTTTGGTAGAAGTATGAAATTGTTGGACCATGTATATGGTGTGGGAATTTACAATCAGTTTAGAAGTAATCAGAATGATTATATTTAGCAAAATCAGTACTTGCATATTTCTATGGAGGAGCATATTTGCTGATAATATGGGACTTTCTAAGGATGGACAAAACTAAAAAGGAACTGTTCATGTCAAACAGTCATAACAAACAATCTCTTATTAACATGCTTTGTGACAAGCTTAAGGATAATGGCATAAGATGTAAGAATGCAACTGATGATCAGACCTTCTTATTGCACTAACTGCAGTAGATTGTGCTTTGTCCTCAGAAGTGGTAGTTATTGGTGAAGATACAAATGTATTGGTTTTACTTATTCATCATGTGAATCAGCAGTCCAAAAGGGTTATTTTCAAATCTGATAAAATGGCAGTCAACAAAAAATTGAAAATATGGAATATACAACAGACCAAAGGATTTCTTGGGGAAGATGTCTGTTATTTATTGCCTTTTTTACATTCCTTAACAGGTTGTGACTCGACATCTAGGCTTTTTGGAATAGGCAAAGGACTTGCATTAAAAAAGCTTAAACAAGAATATCTGAAAACGCAAGGCAATTTTTTCATGAACAGCAAATCAATTACAGCTGATATTATCAAAGCGGGAGAAGAAGCACTCACGTGTTTATGTTCCGGACCATATGAGTATTTGGACCATACGCGTATGGTCATGACCATATGCGTATACTCATATGGTCCGACCATACGCGTATGGTCCGACCGTACGCGTATGGTCGGACCATATGAGTATAATACTCGTTTGGTTATTAACGGGCCGGACCATATGAGTATTTGGACCATATAGGTATATATATTTTTTCAAATTACATTATAAACGTTTCAATAATACAAAAACTTTATCTAAAAAAACAGTGATGGTTTAAAACATGAATTTTTTTTAATTTCATAATCCAAAAAACTACGTAAAAATTTAATATTGATGCCATAGTTAGTTTTCATCGCTAGTTACATTCGTGCATGTAGGCTTGGATGACATTCACTTCCACACGGTATCATAGATTTTTTGCATTTGCCAGAAATTTGTGCACTATCTCTTTTATTTACACATTTTGTTTGCGAGTGAAAAACAAGCCTTTTTTGCAGCCGCGTACAGTGATACCGAGGTCTTTGGCAATTCTGATGTCTACGGTGTTTTTAAGAAGCTCTAGATCTCAAATATCGGAAAATGACTGTAATACACCATCTTCACAACACTAACTTAAATAAACTAATAGTATGCTACTTTCCAGTGACTTCTTATGTAACAGTTCATTTAGAAATTTTTGGAATTTAATTTTTTAGTAGACACATTGCCATTTACTCGTCATAACAAATCGGTAATGACCATAGGTAATGACCATCGGTATAAAATGTGTTTACTTTAAATTTGACAATTAAGTAAAATTAACTATGTGAAACTTCTTATTTTTATTTTAATATCTTATCTTTGTATTATAATATAGTGATAAAATTACCTATATGATAGCGTCTTTTGAATGAACTGTCATACCATATGAAGAGTTTAGAAGTATTAAAAGTAAACTGTAACAGGGTGTTAATTACCCCGACCATACGCGTATGGTCCAAATACTCATATGGTCCGGAACATTTATATGGAGGACTTCCTCTTGAAGGACTCAACATTCTTCGATGGAGAAAATTTACATCCAAAGTAATAACTGGAAACACTTCAGTCCAGGTGAAAACTTTACCACCAACATCCGATTCAGGGAAATTTCACAGTCTAAGAGTTTATCATCAGTTCCAAAAATGGATGTCAGAAGAAGTAGACATGGATCCTACAGACTATGGTTGGGAAATAAAACGTGGAAAACTTTGTCCAATTTTGATGGACCTTCCTCCTGCACCGGATAAACTTCTGAACATTATAAGATGTAACTGTAAACAAAATTGTGACACCAAACGATGTGTATGTAGAAAAAATGGTCTTCAGTGTTCAGTAGGATGCGGTGAATGTCGTGGATTGAACTGTTCTAATTCTGTTCCCATTGTTGAATCTGACTTTACTGATGAGTAGATATTTGTTGTATACAAAAAACTATGGAATAATCTAAAACACCGTTTCCTTGTATTTTACCATATACATTTTAATTAACAATCCTATTTGTGAATTATACTTTTTACCTCTCATTATGGTCAATACATCTTTGATTTTCGCTTAAAATCCCTTTTGGTTAATATGGTAATAATAAAAGCATTGTACTGTTTAAAAAAAAAATGTAAATTGCTTTTCACTAAATTCTTAATTGATTTCTAAAAAACTATGAATTTCATCAGAATTTTCCAGTTTTCAACGATTTTTGGCAAATTTTGTCTTTTTTCACCCAAAATCAGTTATTTCGTAATTGTTTTATAATGAATTTTGTTTTATCTGATTAATAATAGATAATATTTGCATTTTTCTATTTTGGAGTGATTTAAAAACAGTTAAAACTGAAAAAGTGTGTTTTCCAGATTTTAACGATTTTTGAATAATTTTGGTTTATTTTACCCAAAACCATCATTTCTCCAATTAAAAATTGCTGTAAAGTTTTGAAATGATAATCATTAAGGTTTTTGTCTTTTTGAAATAGAAAATGAACTTCTATTACCATTTTTGTATTTTTCCTGTCGGTTTTTATAATCAATTCGTGCTTTGTGAATCTCAAATTCCAACAGAAATTTGATGTTTTTACCTAAAATTTCATGTTGGTTAAAAAAAAACACCCAATTTTTTTTAATAATTTCATAAACACTGTACCTACTGTTGTAAAACTTTTGGTTTGCAATGATTATCTCACAGAATAAATGTTTTATCAGCTTTTCCCAGTTTTTCGCTATTTTTGACAAATTTTGTCATTTTTCACCCAAAAAATCCATGTTCCCACTCAGATATTTTGGTAGACTTTTAGTATGTTATAAAGAAAGCCTGTTAGAATTGAAAAATACAAAAAATAATTCTGTTGCAATTTTTTTGAGGTTGGCCACATTTTTCATCTATTCTGACTAGACTATTAGAGTATTTCTGTCATACATGTCATAGTTAACATTTGGAGAAGGAGATTCAAATAGTATTGCTTGTAGTTAAACATAATACATGAATTTTAATATTTATTACATAATACTTTTGATAGGCACATCAGGGTTTTTCATTTAATATTAAAGTTTAATAAAGTAGTCCACCATTTTGAAATGTGTGTGGAAAATTAAATACTTGTTCAAATGTTAAATGAGGACATTATAAAATAAGGGCAGCAGAATTATTTTGTTAGCATTTTAACAGTAACATCTTGAAGAAGTATGTTTGCACTAACTTTTGATAACTTCTTCGCATTTTGAAAATTTCATTTGATATATATTATATTTGCATTTTCATATTTCAGGGATGTCAGCAGTAGAAAGTTACTTATAACTCATCATAGCCATTACGGAAGATCTGATTAAAACTTGTTTAGAATGACACCAAATATGTCCATGAAAAGTTGAAAATAGACAGCAATTCAACATAATGTCTTATTAGAAGCATTGACTGTTTCAAGACAATATGAATTGGAATTTAGTGTGTTGATGCTGAGAGACAGAGGAATATTAACTTGACAATTTGTAGCTTCTTTTTTATCATCATGTATCATTGAAGTTGATCTTTACCATCTCAACATGCTCAAAGAGCCATTACATCATGATCAGTTAAAAATATATATCAAGGATGTAATGTGTTGTTTCTTTCATGAAATATTTGAAAAATCTGCAATTTCTTACCAAGAGAGAGATATACAGATAGACATATATGATATTTAGTTGAATTGTAAGGAAAGAAATATTCATTTATAAGACTTATACGAGTCTTTTGTTATTTTTATGTCAATTACAGGGAAAAGATCAATTTAAACATTCATGACATTAATCCTACCTACAGATATACACGAGATACACATGTAGGCATACAATTCACTGATGCACCACTAATGCAGTTGCATGTAATTATAAAACTAAGAATATGACATATGATTGCCAATTAAGCAACTCTCCATCAGATAACAAATAGTCATATACATGTATATATTGTCCGCTAGAGAACAAGAAAATCATATTTTATCATCAATGATTTATATTTCAATGTCATTCCATAACACCGATTACAGGTATACAACAAGTATAAAAGCATAAAAAAGTGTTTTAGTTGCAGTTGTTGTTAATTTTAAAGTCATATTGATGTTGGCCTTCAATACTGAGCAAGACCTTTGTAACAGCCATAGTGTTTCAACAAAAGCAATATGGGAATTTTCTTTGCTTGTATTTATATCATGTAGCTGCCATTTTTTACTTATGTACATGTACATGTGTATCTACATAGTTTGTCTATATCAGAAAATTTTGCAATGTTTTCATTTCTTATCTAAACTAAAATTGGTTATACGTTTGGCAAAAAACACAAAATTATATGAACGATTGTATTATTTGTATCCAGCATTTTTTGAAACTGAAATAATTAATCTCACATTTTTTGTCATGACATTGTTCAAAAATTATAGTTATATTGGGAATAAATTTACTCAAAACAAGGATCTGTAAAGGAAGACTATACAAATCCTTGCTCAAATTATTTTTGAGTTTACAACATTGTACAATAGTATCTTTTTGAAGGATATATAAACTTGGAATCTTTTGATGGAATATTTTCACAGTACATGTATAAGAGATTCTTACATGTATATCTAGCATGTTTAGCAAAATATGTTGGGTATACATGTAAGGCAATGAGACAGCATCCCCAACACAGACAGATATTGCTTTCTTCTAATTTTGAAATTGCATACATATTGTTGTTATACAGATATAATTTGATATAAGAATAAGATGATATTGTATAATCGCAAATGAAGCTTTGATTAACAATTAAATCATTTTACTGTTTGTGATTGGAACAGGTAAAGATTAACCACCGATTATACCCTTGTCAATGATATTTGGTAGGCATCACCTTTGAATCCATATCATTAAGCATATTCAGCCCTTTGAAAGCCAGCAGCCCCAATATGAGAACAAATTCAAAAACCAGTCAGAACACAACAAGTAAGAGCAGCACAGAAAGCAAAAACATCTTTAACATACCGGGAAAACGAAACCTACGAATACTAACCATTAACTGTAGGAGCATAAAAGACAAATCATCAGAATTGAAGGCAGCAGTCAATTACATAAAACCCGACATAATTTGTGGAACAGAATCATGGTTAAAAGGGGAAAAGCCTGGGAAAAATCAAACAAAAGACGCAATAAAATCAAGCGAAGTATTCACAGAAGTTTATATGGCATATATAACTGACAGGGGAACGTGTGGAGGAGGAGTCTTGATATTAGTTCATAATGACATCATAACTGTAGAACAAACTGAACTTGTTACAAACTGCGAAATAGAATGGGTTAAAATACATTTTAAAGGGAAAAAAGAACTATTTTTCGGCTCATTATACATGCCACAAAGGAACATGAAATGTGTAGAAGAATTGGAAAAATCTCTAAACATGGCAATAGCTAGAAATACCAACATCATGATAACAGGAGACTTTAACTGTCCAGATATTACCCGGTAAACATCAACAGTTAACTCAAACGCAAACGATAAAGAAATCCAAAACAAAATTATGGAAATAACTGCCACATACCAACTTACTCAAATGCATGAACTACCAACAAGAGAAAACAACATCATTGATTTAGTATTCACCACCAATCCATCATTAGTTAAAACATCAAAAAATGCACCATGCATATCAGATCATGAAATGTTGATAACAGACTGCAACACTAAGCCATACTATCAACGCAGCGAACCAAAAAAATGCTATATCTACTCAAAAGCAAATCAAAAACTAAATGAAGACATCCATAAAACATCAACAAAAATTAAACAGATGTACACACAAGGTTCACATGTCCAAGAAATGAGTGACACGTTCAAGAAAGAGTTATTCCAAAGCATGGACAAACATATACCATTCAAAGAAATCCGCACAAAAAACAGTCTTCCCTGCATAACACACAAAATAAGGGAAATGTTCAAAAAGAGATGCCGATTATACCAGCAAGATAAAAGAACAAAAATTGGTCAAACTACAGGCACTTCAAAAAAGAGATCAAAAGCCAAATAGGGAAAGCCGAATGGTCTTATATCATTAGACCATACTAAAGGGCCTAGAAACAATCAAAACCAAGCCATTCTAGAAATACATCAAATCCAGAAAAATAACAACATTCGAGTAGCCCCATGAAAAAACAAAGGGAAACTCATCAGCGACAGCAAAGGAAAGCTGAAATACTAATACATCAATTCAAATTGGTTTTCACAATAGATAAATCCACTACAATACCAGACACAACAAAGCATAATGAGGAAACCATACCAAACCTCATAATAACAGAAAGGGGACTCGAAAAACTGCTCAAAGATGTCAACCCATCAAAAGTTTCTGGACAAGATGGATTTCCAAACAGAATTTTGAAAGAATGTGCAAGTCAAACTACACCAAGACTGACAGCAATCTTCCAAAAATATATAGACACTGGAATCCTTCCAAAAGACTGGCTCAACGCAAACATATCATGCGTTTTCAAAAAAGGCGATAAACATGCTGCTGAGAATTACAGACCTGTATCGTTAACATCAGTATTATGTAAGATCCTGGAACATATCATGTGCAGGCATATAATGAAACATCTAGAAAAGCATAATGTGTTAACATCTTTAAACCATGGTTTTAGAATCGGTTACTCATGTGAAACCCAACTACTCGTCACTATGAACGACTTCATGAAAGCATACGATGCCGGACTTCAAACGGATATTGCCATACTAAACTTCTCAAGGGCTTTCGACACAGTACCCCATAAGAAACTGCTATAAAAAATGGGCGATTATGGAATTCGTGGGCCAATAAACAACTGGTTGAATATGTTTTTGACAAACAGGAAAATGAAAGTCGAAGTGGAAGGAGAACAATCAGAAGAAGTAACGGACTCTTGAATCCTACAAGGCACAATTCTGGAGTCATTGCCATTCTATTCCTTTGCCATATAAATGACCTTCCAGACGCCGTTAAATCTTTAGTCAGACTTTTCGCTGATGACTGCTTTCTTTACAGAACAGTGAAATCTCAGAAAGACCACAACATACTTCAAGAAGACCTTAAAAACCTAGAAGTATGGGCTGATAACTCGAGAATGCAGTTCAATGCCAAAAAATGCTACATCCTAAGCATCAGAAACAAGAGCCATACATTCTACAGTTTAAATGGACACATACTACAATAAGTACAGCATAACCCGTACCTAGGCCTACAAATTTAGGAAGATCTCAAATGGACCACCCACATATCAAACGTGGCAAAGAAAGCAAATTCAACACTAGGCTTTCTAAGAATAAACTTAAAATACTACCCACAAGATTGCAAAAACACAGCTAACATCTCGCTCGTCAGATCAACGGTGGAATATGTAGCCATAGTATGAGACCCCCACATGGTAACAAACGTATAAATAAGCTTGAAAGGATACAACGTCAAGCGGTAAGATTTATCACCAGCGATTACAAGTCAAGAGAGGACGGATTTTTCTCCAATATGCTTGTCCAACTGGCACTGCAAGATCTCCAGACAAGACGAACAAGCCAAAAGTTATTATTTATGTACAAAGTGGTTGAGAGGCTGAATCCAGCTATTGACACAGACGAACTTCTCAAAAAAGCACGTCCTAAGAGAAACATAACTGCCAAGAAATTCCAAGAATACCACGCAACAAACATTGTGGAAAAGCAAGTAAAGAACAACTCTAAGTGTTTTGACATTCAACCAAGCAAAACACCTCAATACTCAAACTCATTCTTTGTAAATACAGTGATCGCGTAGAACCAGCTAGACGACACCGTAGTGCGCACATCAAGCGTAGATAGCTTCAAATCTGCTCTCACGCCCCGTCAATAAATCGGCGGTGCTCTCTAAAACTGTTGTATTAAAGCCAGTATTGGTATCGACATCGTATTTATACAGGTACATATAACAAAATATACAGTTTTTCCGTCAGACGATACGGCTACTGCAGGATTTTTCAAACGCTGTTCTCTCGCATTTCAGGGCGATTATGCTACTACATATACAATTAATTGAAAAGGGCAGATGCAAGAGCTGTACCAACCCACTAAATTCTGGTATTGGTAGAAAGGCTACATTTTATTTTTTTCAAAAAGTGCTGCTACTAGTTACAGTTGAATTGTATATAGCGTTAGTTAAAAAGAAATTTCACAACCCGAAGTGCCAAAAAGTCAATAAATCGATAAAATTCTCCATGTTTTAACGTTTTTTATTTACAAAACCTCTAATAAAAAACTAGAGGCAGCACTTTTCCAGTAAAATAAGTTATCTGATTACAGGGAGACCAAAACCAGGGCCCTTTTGAATGTTTTCGGAAATGTCTTTACTTTCAGTTTGAAGTCACGTGACACTAGTGTTTTATATTTTTCTATAAATAAAAGTTTGGAATGTAAATCAGAATAGGACCTTTTCCCTCTGTTTACCGTTATGACGTGCATTTTGGCTTTTAGACAGAGAAAACTAACTCTGTGTTCAATATGACTTTTCCTGTGTATAAAAGTTGGAAATTTCTTGAAACGCCCTTAACGTCCCTGCGTATCTTCAAGTCAGTTCAGCAAGATAAATCTCTTTAGTGTGCATACTAAAGTAGCCCGGAAGAAGTAATTTTTGCTTTTTATTCATGGAAAAGTACCTTGAAACCATATATATGTTCTAATAGGATGACAGAAACATATCATTTGAAACCGGAAGTGGCCTTCTATAAACTGGAATAGCACGTTCTCTCTTATTCAGACTGAAGTTATAGAAATCTAATATCTTTAAAATCAGTGTAAATAAAGCTATCATTTAAGACGGGAAGTGACATTTTGTTAACCGGAAATTGCAAATTATCTCCATGTTACTGTTACAGTAGCTTCTTATCAATGAGTTTAAAATGTAATTGTGGAAGGACCTTCATTGTTGGTCTCCAAACAATTTGTCACATTTTATTTGTTTCTTTCGCATAATTTTATTCTTGCGTGTAATTTCTGAACAAACTTCTGAACTTTATCTTATTAACATTTGATATCACATAAGACGATATTTTTTGTTAAATTTAATGTGTTTATTTCAACACTAAAAAGTACTTTAACAAACACCCCAAAAAATAATAACTTATAAAATTGAGAAATGAAATGCGGAATGTGTCTAAGCGACAACAACCCGACCATAGAGCAGACAACAACCGAAGGCCACCAATAGGTCTTCAATGTAGCGAGAATTCCCGCACCCGTAGGTTTCCTTCAGCTGGCCCCTAAAAATATGTATACTAGTACAGTGATAATGGACGTCATTCTAAACTCCGAATTATACACACGAAACTAAAATTAAAAATCATACAAGACTAACAAAGGCCAGAGGCTCCTGTCTTGGGACAGGCGCAAAATTGCGGCGGGGTTAAACATGTTTATGAGATCTGAATTCTCCCCCTATACCTTTAGCCAATGAAGAAAAGCAAACGCATAACAATACGCACATTAAAATTTAGTTCAAGAGAAGTCCGAGTCCGATGTCAAAAGTTGTAACAAAAGAAAATAAATAAAATGACAATAATACATAAATAACAACAGACTACTAGCAGTTAACTGACACGCCAGCTCCAGACCTCAATTAAACTGATTGAAAGATTATGTCTTCATAGTATGACAATCAGGCACAATCCCTCCCGTTAGGGGTTTAGTATCATGCTATCATAAAATATATAAGAAGAACATAATCCGTGTCATGCCAACTGTTTTTGTTTTTGTTTTTTTTTTTTTATTTACATTTATTTAATAAGACAGCAATTTCAATTAAGATTGATTTAAAACACACCATTATTTATATAACATTTATGAGGTGTGGAATAAGG
Organism: Mytilus edulis; assembly: GCF_963676685.1. NCBI lineage: Eukaryota > Metazoa > Mollusca > Bivalvia > Mytilida > Mytilidae > Mytilus > Mytilus edulis. The sequence continues at coordinate 45,311,040 of NC_092348.1, read as the reverse complement.
AGACGTGATATGATTGCTAATGAGACAACTATCCACCAGAGTTCAAATGAAGTGAATATTAGAAGTTCTAGGCCTTAATTTTAAAGACCAAATTATTATAGATTAGAGGGTAGTTTAATTATGTAACCGCCAATTATAGTATGGTTCGCACTTGCCATGACATCTTTTCTAAAGGTCTCTTTTTAAATATTGCTGTTTAGTAAAACAACTGTCAACGGTATCATAATGTAATTTGTTATTATATAATTTATTTAGATTTCTAATGATGATTTTTACAACAATTTTCATACAAGATAATTATGTTTACATATTCATTTAAACATGTAACTGTATCGTATGCTCTCAAGTTAATATCCAATTTCGGCAATCAATCATTACAGATAAACGTCTGTACAACTTTATAGCCATGTTTTAACTTTTAACAAATACTTATTTATATTGCCATTTCCTTAATTGCAATTATAATTAATTTTAAACATGATTTGATATATATGTGCGATGTGTAATTATTTGTTGTGTCCTATTGTATGTTTTGTTATCAATATTACTCTACTTGACTACATATGATAATATTTGTGGTACATAAATAGCATATATAAAGGTAAATCTTGAATGGTCCTATTTGAATCAACGTAAGAACTTCAAGGAGATTTTCGCAGATATTTTTCATTTTACGGAATTTTGACTCAGGAGTTTATATATTTGTGACAGACAACCTTCTTTTTGGTAGGACATCCTGGTACACGGTCAAATATGAGCAACCTTGAGAAGTAAAATCAACCTTATAATCGGTATAATTTAGGGGGGAAAATTTTCTGTTTCATGTTTTCTACACAGGAAAACAGTAAAATTGCACCGATTATAGATTTGATTTTACTTCTTTTGATTGATTCTACCAGATCGAGTATCTAAATTGCACAACCTATTTACTGATCTGTTCTTTTCGGATCCTAATCGAGCTTTACTACACTATGTATTCAATTTTGTGAAAAGTTTTGAAAACATATTGGTCCGTGTATATATATTTATTTTGTTTTAGTTTTTTTTACTATTGTGTTGCATACACATACATATTATATTCTGTTTAATTGAAGTGAAAGAGTGAACACAAATATGTAACACTTCTTAAATATAGCATATATAAAAGTGATTGAATAAAGTAGAACAACATGGAATATTATATTTACCTTATTTTTTCTGCATGTATAAAGGTCTACGGATTTGCTAGTTCCTGTCCAATGTAAATTTTAAAAAAAATTTAGATTGCAAAATATATTTAAGGAGTACCAGAACTATGGTGCAGTTGTGCATCTCGATGGCGATTTTCGTTATAATTTAGTGATCTTTTTTGCTCATTCTGGATCGTTTGACATTGTTGTAGTCCCATGTTGGCAGACTTATTTTAGGTTCATAATCATTAGTCTTCTGGTTAATTAAAATGCTTTGTAGCGGCCTATGTGCCGGTATCTTTTCAAATTAATATAGAATTTGTTAAACAAAATGCAGCTTTTATTTTACCCGTAAGTGGGGGGAAGCAATAACGAATAATAACATAAAGGCATGTGAGCTGGTAAGACCAACAGAATACCGATTTTAGAATTAAAGGCTTGAAACTTTATAAGCTGAGGTTAAAGTGACCTTGATGATGAGACCATGACCAGATTGTCGCTTTTGCAGCTGTTTTAACAACACAAATAATCTCTTCATAGATATGTACCTCATCAAACCAATAATATATTTTATGTACATCCTTTTCATTCCCCTCTAACACAGATAGCAATGAAAGAAAAAAAAAGAAAAAGAAAACAACACTCGAACGAACGAACGAAAAACCAAACAAAAAACAACAACGAAGAATGGATATAACAGATTTAAATTAATTGCAACGATTTAAATCGGACAAAAATAACAATTTATTGTGGCTTACAAATAAGTATAAATGTGACATTTGTTTAGAAATTGCAAATGTTTAAATTTCAAATTTACCAAAAATTTCCAAACTTTATTTTTATAGTTTTCTATAAATTGGGTTTAAATTCAGGAATTTATTGTTTAAATTAAATCTAAAGTAAATGTAGTGTAAATTATATATTTACAAATTGTTTAAACTAATACATAATTTGAAATTTTAAAAGTATATGACTTTAGTAAGGATTTTAATATCCAATTAAATGCATCATGTCATGCAGTGTGTTCCATTGATATATAAATACATTTTACAAATATCTGATGCGTTTTCGGCAATGATTTCAATTGTATCTGTGGAAGAATTCGACATCGGATAAGTTTCAGATACCTATGATTTAATCAATAACCTTTTCGTATATTTCATCTTAACTTCTCGACTTCATCTTATATCATATATCATGTAGCTTTAAATAGCGTCCTTATTTATTGGCTCATTCCTAACTCACATTTCACAGTGAGTGGCCCCAATATATTAGGTAAATATATTATAATGTTTGTAGCGTGCAACACAATCAATTTTCACGGAATTTTATTTAAGTATGCGTGAAATGTTGCCGTAATACTTTGGTACAATTGTGAGAATCAATTAAAAATTGTTTCATTGTTTCGAGAAAGGCAGAAAACATCCAATATCAACATTGTTTACTACAATTGCCAGATTATCGAGAAGAACATAATTTGGTTTTGTCTATTTTAATCCTGTGAAATCCAAAGCACTGAACTCTATACGGATTCACCTCGCGAGGACCGACAATTTACAAACAGCGGTAGATAAGCTTTAATATGTATGTATAAAGTGTGTTGCACAATGTTAAATCAACTGTTTAACAATAGAAATTCAATCATATACGATTTTAATCGTGTTTAAACACGAGCGCTGACGTCAGGGAGGGAGAATATTAAAATCAAAACATTTTATCACATAATAAGCCTGGTAACTTTGATAAGTTTTTTTTTATAATAAATGTTGAAATAATCAGTTATATTTGCCTGATTTTGGCTTGCATAAGCTCACGTATATATTTATTTTGCCATTGATCTGATATAAAACAAACATTCTTTAAATCGACCCTAAAAAGATTTACCATAAAAAAAAGTTCACAATTTTCACCTATTGGTACTCATTTTCTTTTTTTCCTATTACAATGTCTTAAGTGAACGATTTCATAATCAATTCAAATGTTACGCCTTACACATTCGATTGAAGAAATCTTGTTTTTAAAGTTTGTAATATCTTTATCATCTCGTTTAAACCCACGAATGAGATAGAGCGGTGTAAACCTTTAACATACTGAAAAAATCAACACCTCAATAGTTTGCTTTATTTAAGATATCATTCAACTGTTCGTGTCCATTCATTTGTTTTATAGGTGTACAGAAAATGACATACTAGTATATATTTTAGTTTTACTTTTTTACTGAAGAAAATGATATACTTACCCCGACCTATATAGCGACGGTAAGTTAGCTCGCAATTAAGATTATCAATGTTAGTAAATTGAAATCTAAATACCTTCCAGTTAGTTTGTTTTGGATAAAGAATGTACAGTGTGATTATTTAATTTCAGATTCTGGTATTTATACTAACATTGTAACGGTTGCTTGCACTTCTGACAAATTAAAACTTCAGTTCACCTGAGTGTCATATGTTGCTTGTCACCACTTTAATTTTTTTCTAATTGCACACCAGTTTGAATTTCACGTTTGAATTCAAGTTGATTTCGTTTCTTCTGCAATGGATAGAAAGGAACAGGAAAAAATGTAATATATATCGTTGATCCTATTTTCAGCTTATCACGAATCGGTATCAGATTAACGTTCCTTACCTGAATAGTTAAAGACTTCTCAAGAAATATATGATTCTATTATGTGCCTCGGTACTAACCTGAATTTAATTTTACTCCTTTTTTAAATTAAGAAATTATTTAGAAACTTTTTTTTGAACTCACTCTTGGAAAGATTACCGTAATGGAATTTTGCTTTTCCTTTAAGATGCTCATTTGATCATATATTTCTTAATGTATTCGTTAATCTATACCTCAGTGGCTTTATAATGTTTTGGTTAGAGCTTTACTTGTAAAGAAAAATGCAGATAACACGTGTTGGTATTGTGTGTAGTGTTTCGCAGACTATTGGATTTGTTTTGTCCTGTTTTTGGCAAACCAACAAACGTGTCCAAAACAATACTGAAGTCAAGAATCACTATTACCATCACTGTTTTTGTTTTCGATGGTTTTATCCACATTGCCATATATTTGCCTACGCTGGTAACTATGATGTGTATCACTTAAGTTCCCATTAAATGTTTTGTAAACACGTATTTAAGAAGGATATCAGACATGTTGTCTGATTTTAGGTGGGCTTGTTGTTTCTTTAAAACATTCCCCATTTCCATTCTCAATTGTTATGCTCTATCAGAACACTGTGTCTGTATTTGTTTATAAGTGGTGGGCCTTTGATTTTATATATCAATGGACATATTACTTTATCCATTTCAGTTTATTATGTTTTGCATGATCCTATGGCATTCCGTTATCTGATCATGAACTTTTACAGTAACAGTTACTCTGAAACTTGCTGCTTATTTGTTCGTTGATTAAAAGCAATATGTATAATCATTATGACAATACAACGAATGCTTCATATCAACATAATATCAAAGGTTTTAATTCAGCGTTGTTTGTTATTTCACTTTATTTGGTTATTGAAAAGGTCTGTTTTTCTTTCAGATACATAAAAATGAAAGTAACAGCATTTTCGTGCAATAGTTTGTTTTGAATAATAGTAACACAGATTCGTTTATTGACTGTGCTGCGCTGTTGCTGTAAACTCTGTTTGAGATCATCAAACCGCTAATTGATGTCCTCAAATAGTTAAATATATAATTGGTATTTCCAAAGTACATCTAGGAGAATCGATTACTTGTTGCTTTGAGCATCGCACGCACTTGAATATATAAAATGTTATTTTCATTATTTGATATACATGATTTACCTAACAAACTGTTCCCAACATGTTGAACAGGACCAATCAGAACGCACCATTAGCAATTGAAAAAGAAATTTGTTGTTCACATGAATAATTAAAAAATCAGACTACAAAATTTAAAATCTAAACAAATGAAATGGGAGATAATATAAGCTGGTCTGGTAGAGTTATCAAATCGGGGCACCAGTCTCGAAACTAGACCTATGGGTTCAGCAACTAATAACTCATTTTAGTTTAATTGTTGCTTTCTACTTGAATGTTCTTTGGACATCATGTATTGATCTTGTCAAATATAAGAATTTCAATAAATAGAAGGAAATGATAAGGAAAAGTGGATTTTTATTTATGTTTCTGCCTACGAGGGTACATGTATTATATAAATTGAAATGCAGATAGAGTGAGAATATCGAATATTTGATTCTATCTACAGATATATACAGGGTTGTTAGCAGAGGATTGTGTACATTATAAAATATTGCTTGGAATAGACTCTATCGTTGAATAAAACGTGGTAGGTACCACTTTTATTGATGCAGGCTTTAATGTTATTTCATTTAAGTCGACATACTTGGATTGTTCAGATTTATGTAATGGTCTCAAACATATTTTCCTTCTTGCCTTTAAATGACGTAATTGTATAAAGGATATTTCAATAAATGAAGAAAGTGAAAACTCAAATTGTCAACGATAATGAACAAAAAAATCTTCCAACAAACAAATTAATTTCCTATGACAGTATGACGTTTGTTCCCGATATGATATTAATGAAATTCCGCTCAAATTAGTTTTATTTTTGTTGTTTTCGTTTATTTGATTTCAATGAAACTGTTTTTAACTTAAAGTTACAATTTAAATTGTATATATGATTTGTATATGTTCTTTAACACTAGAATGGTCGTTAATATAACAAAGCCTAAATGATATTGTAAAACTTTTATTTTGATAAATTCAGTCCTTGAACGTTGTTGTTTGAATCTCCACAATAATAGCCATTTAGGATTATCGCAGACAAAAGTGTTTATTATCGTTTATATATGTACCATTACCTGTTCGGTGACGTCTAAACTACATTTCAGGGTATGCTTGCATCTGTTATATCCAGTACACCTCGATAAACTGCTTCATATCGGGATGATAAACATATTAAACTGGACCAGAAGAATATATCCTTAGGAAAAGAAAAACTAAAATTACTGTTTGCAAAAACGAACGAGTAAACAAAAAGCATAGAATGCATAACAAAAACCCACAGAATCATTGTCATTAGTAATTTAAAATTCTAGAGAAATTAAAACAAATCATTGTACTTTCTTGATTCTATGATTCATTGTAGATATTCTGCTCCTTGTGGTTGTTCTGATTACCCAAATAAAGTATCCGTAACTATATCTGTATCAGTTAAAATTAAAAGTGAGAGAAGCTGATCAGGTAGAGAGTTAAAATCAGGGTTCCAGTTTTCAGAATTAAAACTGACACTTCAGTAACAATGAATCAGTTCCTTAGTTGATTTATTAATAAATTTTCTTTGAAGATAATAAGATGTTCTTTTGAAACATATGAATACTATTGATGAGGAGAACATGACCATGAAAAGCTAAAGTTATATTTTGTTGCGTTTTGGAATTAGAGGGTATCTATAATTGGAACTTTGGTTAAGTTAAAATGTTAAGGTAGTTTTAAATCCTCAGCTATAGCGGGTTGTAAGCGGAGGATGGTTTGTTTAATATTATGGTAATACACATTGTTTTCCTATTGAGGTTTGAATTACTTATTCGTGGGAAAATAAATAAATCAATTTCCGTCGTAATCATTACTCAAGTTGTACATGTCAACAAAAGAATTATTTTCTTGTGACAGCATGACGCAAGTAGTCGAAATAAGAGGCAGTGTCAGTAAATTCCAATTTAATTAATTCCACTTTAATTAAGGTTTTGCCGTATATAATTTGATTCTAATGAAATCATTTACATTTTAAATATTTGTCTTTTTGAACAGATCATATCCCACTGTCAGTTTAAACTGCTGAGAATGACATTGAAATTATATAAGTTTAAGTATTTTCATATTGTGTTATCCAGACAAACGATTCGCCTGCACAAAATATATTAATTATTATTTTTCATAATCTATTTTACTCTACAAATTTTTAAAATTATATTAAAACCAAATTATGCAATTCAATTTAAAGTTCTACATTCATAAGACTATGCTTTGCATCATGTCCTGTTTAATATAATTTGAAAAAAATTGTTGAGTAAAGTAGATTATGAAAAAGATACGAATATCGAAACTGGCACAAGCTATGTGCAACTAACAAACTGTATTCAAATAATTCCAACCGTAACCAAATTCGGGAGATTCAGTGTCATGGTATTTGCAGACAAAAACAGGATAGAATGTTCTTATTGTACGAGACTATATCATCCATCTTATCGATGTACATACAAACCCTTCCGTCATAATCAAGCGGCACGCAAATGTTATCGATGCAACAGTACTGCATATACAATAAAAGATTGCCCCACTCCGAAAAAATATGCTATTGCTGCGGGAAAGAAGGTCATTTACAAAGGGATTGTCTGACTGATGATCAAGAAATAAATGGTGACTATGTACATGACATTCAAGTGCTTATCATTTGTACCTTATGTACTTGAACCCTACCCCAACTTTGGACCTTAATTAAAAATGTTCCGTAACTTTACCCACCTGGATCTTTGGGTCCGGCAACTTAAGGCAAGTGTCTATCATTTGTGCCAAATGTGAACAAAAGCTTTGCCGTAGGGAGTTTTTTATGAATTAAAGAAGGGGATGGTAGGGTCACCCTACTCCAACTTCGGACCTCAATTAAAAAAGTTCCGTAACTTTACCCACCTGGGTCTTTGGGTCCAGTCAACCTTAGGCAAGTGCCTATCATTTGTTCCTAATGGGGATAAAAATGTTGCCGTAGGATTTTTTTTTATGAATTAAAGAAGGGGGATAGTAAAGTTCAACGTATGACCTCAATTCAAAAAGTTCCTTAACTTTACCGACCTGGGTCTTTGGTCTAGGCAACCTTAGGCAAGTGCCTATCATTTGTACCTAATGGGAGCAAAAGCTTTGCAGTAGGGATTTTTTTTATAAATCAAAGAAGGGAGATGGTAGGTTCATCCTATCTCAACTGTCGACCTCAATTCAAAAAGTTCCGTAACTTTATCCTCCTCGTTCTTTGGGTCCAGGCAACCTTAGGCATGTGCCTTTCATTTGGACCTGATAGGGACAAAAGCTTTGCAGTAGGGATTTTTTAAATTAATTAAAGTAGGAGGATGGTAGGGTCACCCTACTCCAACTTTGGACCTCAATTTAAAAATTCCGTTACGTTACCCACCTGGGTCTTTGGGTCCAGGCAACGTTAATCTTCGGTAATTGACTATCATTTGTACCTAATGGGGACAAAAGCTTTACCATAGGAATGTTTTTATGAATAAAAGAAAGGGGATGGTAGGGTCACCCTACCCCAACTTATGACCTCAATTAAAAAAGTTTCGTAACGTTAAAAATGTTATCGATGCAACAGTACTGCATATACAATAAAAGATTGCCCCACTCCGAAAACATATGATATTGCTGCGGGAAAGAAGGTCATTTACAAAGGGATTGTCTGACTGATGATCAAGAAATAAATGGTGACTATGTACATGACATTCAAGTGCTTATCTTTTGTACCTTATGTGGACAAAGACTTTGCCGTAGGGAATATTTAATGAGTTAAAGAAGATGATAGTGTCAGCCTAGGGTCACCCTATCCCAAATTTGGACCTCAATTAAAAAAGTTCCGTAACTTTACCTACCTGGGTCTTGGGTCCGGGCAACTTTATGCAAGTGCCTATGATTTGTACTTAATGTGGACAAAAGCTTTGCCGTAGGGATTTTTTTATGAATTAAAGAAGGTGTACGGTAGGGTCACCCTACCCCAACTTTGGACCTTAATTAAAAATGTTCCGTAACTTTACCCACCTGGATCTTTGGGTCTGGCAACTTAAGGCAAGTGCCTATCATTTGTGCCAAATGTGAACAAAAGCTTTGCCGTAGGGAATTTTTTATGAATTAAAGAAGGGGATGGTAGGGTCACCCTACTCCAACTTTGGACCTCAATTAAAAAAGGTCCGTAATTTTACCCACCTGGGTCTTGGGGTCCAGTCAACCTTAGGCAAGTGCCTATCATTTGTTCCTAATGGGGATAAAAAATTTGCCGTAGGAATTTTTTTATGAATTAAAGAAGGGGGATAGTAGAATCACCCTACCCCAGCGTATGACCTCAATTCAAAAAATTCCTTAACTTTACCAACCTGGGTCTTTTGGTCTAGGCTACCTTAGTCAAGTGCCTATCATTTGTACCTAATGGGAACAAAAGCTTTACAGTAGGGATTTTTTTATAAATTAAAGAAGGGAGATGGTAGGTTCATCCTATCTCAACTTTCGACCTCAATTCAAAAAGTTCCGTAACTTTATCCTCCTCGGTCTTTTGGTCCAGGCAACCTTAGGCAAGTGCCTTTCATTTGGACCTGATGGGGACAAAAGTTTTGCAATAGGGATTTTTTTAATGAATTAAAGAAGGAGGATGATAGGGTCACCCTACTCCAACTTTGGACCTCAATTAAAAAATTCCGTTACGTTACCCACCTGGGTCTTTGGGTCCAAGCAACGTTAACCTTCAATAATTGACTATCATTTGTACCTAATGGGGACAAAAGCTTTACCGTAGGAATGTTTTTTATGAATAAAAGAAGGGGGATGGTAGGGTCACCCTACCCCAACTTATGACCTCAATTAAAAAAGTTTCGTAACGTTAAAGAACTGGGTTTTTTGTGTTTAGGCTACCTTAGGCAAGTGCCTATCATTTGTACCTAATGGGAACAAAAGCTTTGCCGTAGGGAATTTTTTATAAATTAAAAAGGGGGGTGGTAGGGTCACCCTACCCTAACTTTGGACCTCAATTCAAAAAGTTCCGTAACTTTACCCAGCTCCGTCTTTTGGTCCACGTAACTTTAGGCAAGTGCCTAATTTCTGGACCTTATGGGGACAAAACTTTTGCTGTAGGGAGTTTTTTTATGATTTAATATGGGGGATAATAGGGTCCCCCTACCCAAACTTTGGACCCCAATTTAAAAAGTTCCGTAACTTTACCCACCTAGTTCTTTGGGTCCACGCAACCTTATGCTAAGGTAGTGACTCTGAAGCTTTTGCTAATCTAACAGAACATGATTGTTTGTGTACACCAATACTTATTGTCTGGTAAAAATATGACATTATTTCATGTCATCGGTACGGCAGATTTTTTTTTAAGGAATTTATCTCCCCCTTTGGCGCATTTTCGTCTCTGGAGGAATCTGTTCTTTTCGGTCCTTTGGCAATAAGACTTAATAATTGGCATATTGCCCTTTGAATATACTTAAGTAATTTCTAATACATATAATGAATCGCTGTTGAATAACTATTAGATTGTTTCAGGACAGTAAATAAAGAGCATGAACAAGATTGTGGCAGGAGCCCAATAACATATATGTCATATATCAGCAAAAACTGATATTCAGAAAAAAACAATATTTCATACCAAGGAAACTTCTGAGTAATGCATATCATTTTAAATGCAATGACTCTTTAAAAGAATACTTTTTAATAAAAACATACATGAAATTAAAGAAAAATTACTTAAATAATGTAATATCACTCAGTCACCATCGAAACCAATGTAATTACACAGAGGGAAGTCAATATGAAGTGGGATGAAAGACATTAAGAGACAAGAGAAGAAGATATTTCAAAACATATACAATCAGTTGTCATATTGGCAATTATACCACATCTCCTTCTTTGTATACTGATTTATCCATCTCAAATGTGGAATAAATAAATCATACATAAACAAGTTCTGAAGCTATAAAACTTAAACCGTGCAAGTTGCACCAAAGCATAAAAGAGTTGCTAAAATAAACTTTCAATTTTATTCATATTGAATAACCACAAATTTCATGTTTGCATGAAGTTTAAGTAGACCTCCAATTAGCCTTTTGGATTGTGCTGTTGGCTTGCTGTCTCACTAAAGTTATCCCAATGCTCATATCTGAAATACATAAAGAAAAATTAGATTTATTTCAATTTCAAGTTAAATCTTTATTAAAATGATGACTCTTATTCTTTTTTCACTGTTGTTTCTTCTACTTTTACATCTGAAAAAAACACCAAAGACCAAAAATAAAATTGTTGAAATTAGTGTGTGCTGTTCGGTTGTTTCTATTTAAATATCTAAAGCTTTAACTGGTAGTTTAAGAGCAAGACAACAAATATCAAAAGGATTAAAAAAAAGTTATGAGCAGCTGTTATCTGTTTTTTATAGATTTTATGTTTTTTCAACTGTGACTCTTCCATAATTGCTATCTTGCAATTTGTCTAGTCTGTTTTGTAAAACCTGAAATATTGATCAGTTTTTTCCAGTCAAATGAACTAGTAAATACTTTCAGCTGATTCAACAACATACATAAATACATCTCCTTAGTAATCTTTAAGGCCATTTAAAGTTATTTATTTAAATATTACTATCAAATTGTTTTTAATTTTGATTATATGATCATGTTTTTTTATATGACTAATTTCAATGTTTTTTCTATAATATATTTGTTTCGTGATATGTATGAATAACCACCTACCTGATATATTTCCCAACCTAATCAAGATCTCCAAGTTATACATCAGCATATCTATCATATCTGTAGAGCCTAGTCTAACTAGTCAAGGATAATTCTCCATTTTACTTCAAAATTAAATAAAATACTCATATTTAGGACTGCTATATTAAATTGTGTAGTTTTACTTGAAATTTGATGTGAAACCGTATTTTTGGGTGATAAATGAATTATTGATTAACTAATTTTTAAGCTATAGTCTGTTTCATATTTGCGTTTTACCTTGGAAACAAGGATGGGCTCAACTTTTGACTTACTGTGTAGAGAATACGTCATTTTCTGAACTTCTGCTGATTTGCTTGAAGAAATCATGTACACGTCTAGAGTGAAGATACAAAAAAATCGATTGTTAAACATGACAATCTCGAATCAAGTGCTGTTATTGAAATATTCACTCGAATGGAAAACTATGAAAATTAGAATAGGCATGACATTCTGTAGTTGACGAATTGTTTCCAATGTTTAAACACCAATATTTAAAAAAAAAAGTTTATATTTTTAATGGCTATAGTCTGTTTCAAAAATGTACTTTTATACGAAAATGGCTTCATTTAAAACTGTTGTTCAAAATTCACCGTAGTAGTTACATATTGGATCGGTGTTGATATTAATATAATCAGTACTTGATAACATATAAAGAATCATTAGAGAAAGTGGACATTATATTCAGACCCTTTTTAGCAGTACCGCACTTACTACAAAAGTCAGATTATTTTTTTTTTACATTTTTCGACTGGGGTCACCTCGGAAAAAAAATTTGTAAAAATTGAGATAGTAATGCCAGAACCATTTGAAGCTGATTTATGCGAGTCATATATATTTTTGCATCTAACGCACTACGAATTGCACGATTCTAGAAAGTATTGAATACCGTATACAGAGTCAACATTCATTACTTTATCAGAGTGCTCAAAAAGTACCACAAACAGTATTTTTACTTGAAATTTGATGTGAAACCGTATTTTTTGGTGATAAATGAATTATTGATTAACTGGTTTTTAAGCTATAGTCTGTTTCATATGTGTATTGCGTTTTTGCCTGGGAAGCAAGGGTGGCCTCGACTGTCGACTTACTGTGTAGAGAATATGTCATTTTCTGAACGTCTGCTGATTTGTTTGAAGAAAGCATGTACACGTCCAGAGTAAAGATACAAAAATCGATTTTTAAACATGACAATCTCGACATAAGTGCTGTTATTGAAATGTTCACTCGAATGAAAAAGTATGAAAATTAGAATAGGCATGACATTCTGTGGTTGACGAATAGTTTTCAATGTTTAAACACCAATATTTACAAATTTTTCATATTTTGAATGGCAATAGTCTGCTTCAAAAATGTACTTATATACGAAAAGTGTTTCATTGAAAACTGTTGTTCAAAATTCACCGTAGTAGTTACATATTGGATCGGTTTTGGTATTAATATAATCAGTACTTGATAACATATAAAATATCATTAGAGAAAGTGGACATTATATTCAGGCCCTTATAGGAGTTAGTGCCCCTGAAATGCCTAACTATAAGGTTAATTGATTTTTACTTTAACTTGATGCATTATAAAGCCTTATGACCTTTAACAAAAGCTTAAGTGACATATGACCTTGAAAAATGACAACCGGAAGTGACCTTGAAAAAATCCGAAGTAGCTATTTTTGCACTTTTTTCATATTACAGTACTCAGAATTGAAATATTTATATACATTTACTAATCACTAAAGACTAGAAATGAAATTCTGTAAACCGGAAGTCGTCAATTTTATTCGGGTTTACAGGCAAAAGTATATGAAACTATATTTTTGGAATCAGTGTGAAAGAAGCTATTATATGCGACCGGAAGTAACATTTCCTTAACCGGAAGTAGCACGTTATCTCCTTTAGTTCACTTTAAAGCATATCAAAACCAGTTATTTATCGTATCAGTCTAAAAAACATTCTTCTTTTCAAAATTTTTTGATGTGGAAAGACATTCAATTATTCTCTGAACAATTGGTTTTTTATTAAGTTTTTCCACTTTTCTGTGGAAAGACTTATTGTTTTTATTCTGATTATTAAGTCTTTTCACTTTTTTGTGAAAAGACTTATTGTTTTTCTTCTGATTATTATTATTTTTTTTTTCCGCCACATTCTGAAATTTTTGTTTCGCAATATGTCGCTTAGATATTTTGTATATTGTATCGTATAGTTTATACGGTTTTAAATCTCACCCTGCTAAGACGAACAATTTTCTTTGTAAGAGTTATCTCCCTATTCACTGTTTATCATCTGTGTGCATCTCCTTTGTAACAGAAAAAGATAGCGACAAAATTCCTTTTACAAATTGTTCGTTACATCCTCAGGAATTTTTGGCTAATTTGGATCGAATCGATTCGATGACATTTTATAGGAGTTATCTACCTTTACAAAATAAATTTGTCGGTATGTTTTTTTAACTCATGAACAGTTAACCGTATAACCCTGGAATGTTTTTATTTGGGGTCCCTAGGTCCTAACTTAGAAAATGAGGTCAAGGTCAAAGGTCAAGGTCAAGTTCTCAATTGTGACTTTTGCTTGTTTTTGCATTTTCTCCGACACTTTGAAAGATACATATAAAAGAACAAGTGCAAAATGTCTGCTTTATTGAAATGAAGATATGCTACATTTAGTCTTATACAATTTAATGGCATATTATAGGAGTTGGTGCCCCTGAAATGTCATGATATGAGGTTATTTGATTATAACTTCAATTAAGTTCATTATAAAGGCATTTGACCTTTTACAAAAGGTTAGGTGACAAATGACCTTGAAAAATGACTACCGGAAGTGACCTTGAGAAAACCGGAAGTAGCCTTTTTTGCAATTTTTACATTTAAAAGTACTCAGAATCCATATATTTTGTCATATAGATACATAAACTGATTACTGACGACTAAAAACGACTTCCAACAAACCGGAAGTGACCAATTATCTCCCATTCTACATACAAAAGTATATAGAAACTATATATTTTTGGAATCAGTGTGAAAGAAGCTATCATATGAGACCGGAAGTGACATTAATTTCACCGGAAGTAGCATATTATTTCCCTTATATCACTCAAAAGAATAATTAAACCATTATTAATCGCATCAGTATGAAGAAACTATCTTCTTATCCAAATTTCTTTGGTGTGGAAAGACTTTCAATTGTTCTCTGAACAATTGGTTTTTAATTATTATTATTATTATTTTTTTTCCGCCAAATTTTGTTCTTGCGATAAATGTTTGTTTCGCAGTATGTCGCTTAGATATTTCTCATATGGTATCGTATAGTTTATGCGCTTTTAAATTTCACCCTGCTAAGCCGAACCATTTTCTTTGTAAGAGTTATCTCCCTATTCACTGTTTACCATCTGTGTGCATCTTTTTCGTAACAAAAAAAAGATAGCGACAAATTTCTTTACACAAATTGTTCGTCACATCCTCGGGAATTTTTGGTTGATTTGGATCGAAGCGATTCGATAAAATTTTATAGGAGTTATCTACCTTTACAAAAACAATTTGTCGGTATGTTTTTTTAACTCATAAACAGTTAAATCGTATAACCCTGGAATGTTTTTATTTGAGGCCCCTTGGTCCTAACTTAGAAAATGAGGTCAAGGTCAAAGGTCAAGGTCAAGTTCTCAATTGTGACTTTTGTTTGTTTTTGCATTTTCTCTGACACTTTGAAAGATACATATAAAAGAACAAGTGCAAAATGTTTGCTTTATTATAATGGAGATATGTTACATTTGGTCTGATACAATTAAATGGCATCTTATAGGAGTTAGTGCCCCTGAACTGTCTTAATATAAGGTTATTTGATTATAACTTCAACTAAGTTCATTATAAAGCCATATGACCTTGTACAAAGGTTAGGTAACATATGACCTTGACCTTGAAAAATGACAACCGGAAGTGACCCTGAGAAAACAGGAAGTACATATTTTTGCACTTTTTTCCTGTAAAAGTACTCGGAATCCATATATTTTGTAAGTAAGATACATAAACGTATCCTTCAAGACTAGAAATAACTAGCGATAAATTTTAAGTTTGATATTAAAATACATTGTTTTGGTGGAAAGACCTTCAATTGTTCTCTGAACAATTAGTTTTTAATTTTTATTTTTTTTTTGTTACGGCAAATTTTGTTCTTGCGTTAAATATTTGTTTCGCAATAGGCCTTGAAATTGATAGTTAATAGCAAATACACTGTTTTATAGTATACGCAATGCCATGCTCATAGTATACAGAAACGCGAAAATAATGGAATTTAACAGAAATAATAATAACTGACTTTTGAAACAAGAAAGCGGGTTTAAACTGTTTCTAACGGTACCTATGAATTTTAAAACCTTTTCTTAAATTCTCCAGACATGAAATCTTTTACTGAAATTCTCCAGAAACAAAATCTTTTTACAAAAAGTCTCCTTACAACAGTTTACATACTTTCAACCAAGGTCTACATGCCCGCGATTTTGCGGGTGTGTTCTAGTATCATTTAAAGGGGCAAAATTCGTGTCCACCAATCAGACTTAAATTCTTATATTTGGTTTATAATCATGTAAAACATTTATCCAAATTATAAAAAGTATTAAATAAATTATTTACAGGACATGGGCTCGATACTATGAAGCTTCGTATCGTGTGTATTTTAGTATGGACGCCATCTTATTCGAGTTGATGGCCGAAGACCGCGGATGATCATATAAGAGATATAAACATATATATAGATATAGATACAAAGCGAACACGTACAAATGGATCTTACTAGTTTTTAAATTGAAACTCTTTGTTTATTATAGTTTTTTTCATGTATAAAAATATGTTTTTGTGGATCAAATCAGTCAATCAAAAAATCTACCATTTGTTTCACTTTCAATATTGACATTCTTTTCCGTTTCAATTTGATTCAATCCACAAAAACTCATTTTGATACAGGTAAAAACCAAAGTAACGTTTTTATGTCCCATGTATGTGCGTCCGTCCGTCTGTCCCGCTTTAGGTTAAAGATTTTGGTCGAGGTAGTTTTAGATGAAGTTGAAGTCCATTCAACTTGAAACGTTCTACACATGTTCCCTATGATATGTTTTTTTTTAATTCTAATACCAAATTAGAGTTTTTGCCCCATTTTCACGGTCTTCTTCAGAGGTCGATATATATATATATATATATTTATAATGTTCTGTTTATATTATGGTATGTGGCCATCGTCATTTTTCGGAGGTTACTTCGATAGTAAACTAGTGGGAGTATAGACTGAAATACATACGATATTCTGATATAAATTATATTGTATATGCATTGTAAACAATTCATTTCAGACTGATTTTTATATTGGTATGTTTTTTAATATGTTATAACTGAGAATGTGTTCAAATTGGTAAACATGATTATGACAGCTAGTGTCCTTTTAAATTTTGATTTTAAATTCAGATAAATTGTATATATTGATCGTCATTTTTCAAATCTGAACCAGGAAGTATTAAAAAATTCATTGACATCAATTAGGTATTTGTTACAGCAAATTGAGACTACGTGGGGTTGAAACGAAATATACCCCACCTAACTTGGCCTTTGTTCAAATATATATACAGACTAAATCATTATCACTATGAATCATTTACATAATTCTAGTTATTTTAGAATTTCCAAATCGCCAATAGCTTATTAATTCATTTCATTAAAACGTTTATGTTTGTGTTGATTTATTCTTTTTTTAAATTTTAGGGAATATTCAAATTGCATAGTAATGTTGATATGTTTCAACGTCTTTTAAATGAATTGTAGTTCTATTGACATATGAATAAAATTTGAAATGGTTTACAATTAGACCAAAAATTTGACTTAAATTGATTTACATTTTGTGTTTTCGGAGGCCTTTAAATCTTAATGTACTGTCCTTTTTTTAATGTTGAAGACCGTACGATTGTTTTGAATGTCCTTAAGTCACATTCCTTTGTTCTGTGGTTGATGGGTGAATCATACATTTCCCTATTTTAAAACTAAAATGAAAGCAAAAACAGTTCTAATGTCACATTCTAATTCTAAATATACTCTTCAATATATAGTTGTCTCGTTATATGAAGTACGTCAAAAACGCATATATCTGGAATAAGTATGTAATGCGAATGATGTGTAAAGCTATTTCAAATTACGTTTACTAAGTTATGTTTTGTGTAATGTTGATTGTATGATTGTAATGTTTGTCTGCTTGTCTTTTTTTCAGCCATGGCGTAGATGGTAGTCAGTTTATTAGTTCGGCTTATGAGTTTGAATGTCCTTTAGGTATCTATCTCTTTATTGATAACATAGTAACTTATTTTTAATCACAAACTTCGTCTTTACCGTCATTAAACATGAAATCATGTACATGTATATTCAACATAAAGATAAAAAATGAATTATAGTCTTCCAACATTAAGTACTAATTTTTAAAGTTTATATCAGACTAAATCAATCACCCCATTAAATGTTATATATAAAAAATCCAAAATTTTAGGATGCCTATTGCCTTAATGTTTTAATTTAGACAACTTTAAAGGAAAATGGCCTATTTGTCTATTCAATTTCAAAAGTAGGATACACTATAAGATAATATCAAATAATGATAGAAAAAATGTATTACACGAAGTGTCATTATAGCCCTCCAATTGCATAAAACTATAGCATTTATCACAAATTTTAAATTTAAAAAAAGGTTCAGAAACATCTGGCACATTCAAAAGGCAATCAGTTAAATGCTCCATTAATAACTGCGTCATGTTGACGTCATTAATGTACACTCTAACGACAACAATCATAAGTTGGACTATTGTTGTAATTTGTATAGTAGTCTGTGTTTCAAGCAACACGTTATAAGAATACATAAGCTATGTGATAATTTCATCATAATACATGTGTTTAATTTTTCTTTGTATGTCAAAGCATGTGATTATACTAGGCACAATATGTATATTTATGTGTTAACTATTAAAGAGATGACTTTTAATTTCCTATTGTTAGTTATTCATTTTTAGATAGTGACATATTTTGCCAACAACATACGGTGTTTATATATATGAGAGTGGCAAACGATACCAGAGGGACATTAAAATTCATAGTTCGAAAATAAACTGACAACGCCATGGCTAAAAAAGAAAAAGACAAACAGACAAATTATAGTACACAAGACACAACATAGAAAGTAAAATAACTTTGGGTGATTTCAGGTCCTCTGGAAGGTTAAACCGATCCTCCTGCACGTGTGGCATTCAACATGTTTGATTCTCTCGTGTATATAACAAGGTTTAGTTACTAATTTAAACGATAGAATCTGTACAATGACATCATTTGTAAATATCAAGTAACGTGCATACATCTTATATGCTCAGGTATTTCACATTCAATATTTTTTGGGTAAAATTGTACAAAAAGAACAGAAATGTCGTCATTCACCCCCAAAGATAATCAAACCATTAAACACACTTTTTTTAGAAAGGGGTATATTTTTAAAATTATGTTGTCAGCTAGCAGGCATTTTTTTAATTAATATTTGTAAGCATGATCTCAGTTATGTTCTTCTCATATGTTATATAATAGTGAGATACTAAAGGAAGTGATTGTGCATGATAATTATATTATAAAGAAATAATCTTTTAGTCAGTAAATGCTAGTAGTTCTCTGTACTTTTATGTATAATTGTCATCTTGTTTAGTTTCTTTTGTTACTTGTTTTAACATCAGACTTGGACTTCTTTTAAACTGAGTTTTACCGAGCGTATTGCTGTGTGTTTGTTTGTTCTATATTGGATAGAGTTTGAGGAGGGTTGATATCTCACAAAACATGTTATACTCCGCTGCATTTTTGTGCCTGTCCCAAGTCTGGAACGTCTGGTCTATGTTTGTATTTCCTGCTATGTTTGTATTTCCTGTTTTGTTAAAAAAAAAAACGGGTCATTGATACGTTTTTGGAATTTAGTGTAATGACTATTTTTTTTTTTTTTTTTTTTTTTTTATTTTTTTTCGTATCAATTGCATATTTTTTTTTTTTTTTTTTTTTTTTTTTTAATGTTATAATGGTGTAATGACTATTTGCTGAACTAATATACGTGTTTCATGGGCGAGCCTCCAGATGCTGGTCTTTTCTCGCTTAATTCAAGACCAATTGGTGATCTTTCACTTTTGTCTGCTCTTTGGTGGGTTGTTTGTCTCTATGACACTTTCCAAGTTGTCATTATCAATTTCATATGACAAATTGTAGGAAACGAGTATCTTGAAAATTTCAATTTTAGGGGGTATTTATTGTCAATTTTTTTTCCCATTTGATTCAAATTCTTCTTAAAATTGATTTATAACATTCTTAAACGGATATCAAAAATATGAAGTAACTTTTACCAATACATGGTGTCGATAATTTACCATCGTTTCGTGTGTATGTTAGTAAAGACGTCATCTATTCAACCACATAGGTAACATCCAAAGACTGCCGACGATCATATGAAATATATATAAAAATTATTAATAGATAACGAACACGTGTTATTGAATTTGTCTAGGTCTGTTTGATTTTATGTTACAGGTTAACAAATATTTTAATAAAGGGTTTTATCTGTACAAGAATGTTTTTTTTGTAGACGAGTCAGTCAACCAAATGGTTTACCCTTGTTCAACTTTTAATGTTGACAATAATGTCTGCTTCCGAGGGCTGCTAAAAAATGGGGAATTATCACCATTTCATTTTTTATTTAATTTAATATAATGATTGATTAAATGAAAATCCTGTTTTAATTATCTATATTCCATAGCTTATGCCTCTCTAAGATAGTTATTGAATCAATGCATGTATATATGTTCAACTAAATCCTCTATGCACGATTTAAAATATTATTACGAATCCATAACATATAGTCAACAGAAAATGGTTTATTTAGAAAACACTTTTCCTTCTAATTATTTTTCGTTCTTAGTTGCAGAAAATTTCCGAAGTTGAACTAAATCACAATCAAAACAAAATCGTTGAGCCCTAGAGAAATCAATAAAATGCTAGATATGCAATGTTTATATTTTTGTAAATTGTGTATGTGTTAGATAAACATTGTCATAACAGTTGTCACAGGATTTGATAAAGTCAGAATCAATGAACACTATTCACATTCCAGTATTTCAATGTACATTCTTTTCATTACAAGTTTCTTTCGCATTTGCGCAGTTCGGTTATCGAAGTCCTTTTATAATGCCTTGTTCTTTATGCCAAGGTATACGGCCAAAATATAGTACGGGAAGCAAATAATTCAATAGCAGCACATTTCTGATATTGAGAAGATGAATAAATTTATCATAGATACCAGGATTGAAATTCTATATTTGCGTCAGACGCGCATTTTGTCTACAAGAGGCTCGTCAATGATGATCAATCAAAACAATTTAACGGCCAACTACTGTTCAAAATCGAAAGAGCATAAAGGACCAGAAATTCCTAAAATTTTTGCAAAATGCAGCTAAGGTACTCTATTCCCGATTAAAAAAAAAAATTAGTATTTCAATAATACAAAGTTTTGTAAACAATTATAATTTATGATTATGACCACATCAATGATAATTTATGTCAAGACATAAGTGCTGACTACTGAGCTGGTTATACCGTCGGGGAATAAAAACTCCACCTGCAGTGGCTTCGACACAATGGTTGTTAATAAACTCGTCATAGATACCAGGATTGAAATTTTATATTTTCACCAGACGCGTGTTTCGTCTCTAAAAAACTCACCAGTGACGCTTGATTAAAAAACTGTTTAAGACCAAATAACGTTCGAAGTTGAAGAGCTTGATCCCACAATTTTTAAAGTTTTGCCAAAAAAGGTAATTTTTTCCTGAGGCAGAAAACCTTATTGTTTCATAAATCAAAGTTTTGTAAACAGTTAATTTATAATTATGACTATATCAATGATGAGCCATGTCAACACAGAAGAGCTGACTAGTGGGCTGGTAATACGCTCGGGGAATAAAAACTCAACCATGGCTTCGACCAAGTGGTTGTTAATAAACTCATCATAGATACCAGGATTGCATTTTTCTTATTTGCGCCAGGCGCGCGTTTCGTCTTTAAAAGAATCATCAGTGGTGCTCGATTCAAAAATGTTAAAGGTGAAAAAACCGTCCTAAGTTGAAAAGCATTGAGAACCTAAAGTCGAAACACCTAAGTGTTTCTAAAATTCAAAGTTTTATAAAGTGTTAATTTATAATTATGACCATGTCAATGCTAATTCATGTCAACACAGAAGTGCTGACTCCTGGGCTAGTTATATACTCGGGGGAATAAAACTCCACTAGCAGTGGCATCAATCCAGTAAATGTCAGGGTTGAAATTTTATATTTGCGCCAGACGCGCTTTTTGTTAACAAAAGACGCATCATTGACGCTCGAATCAAAAAGTGTTAAAGGCCAAATAACGTTCGAAATTAAACAGCTTACGATTTCCTTTCAAAAGACATGACTGTACATGTGTTCTATAGTTAAACTGAGAATTTAACATTTGTTCAAGTATATAAAACATATTTTAATTATTTTGATAAAATATGAATTTTAAAAGATCAGATTTTGAAAATGAATAAATTCCTTATGGGTAAGGGTATTAAGTATCAAACTTATTGTCGAATGGACTCAAACACTACACCAATATTTCAAAACACGTAACAGAGTTACAAACGTTCAATAGGATACATAAACAGTGCATATCACAATTGTAATTCAAATGTTCAAAGTTCCTTTGACCTTGCATTTTGGTATGCAAAGTTAGCGTGAACTTTAGTACAAAAAGTTTCCTTCGTTTGACGAAATTGTCGGAAGATTACTTATCGTGTACGGATTCATAAAATATAGGGTTTAGAGACACCTCAACTTCAATGTAATATATATCATGAATCTCAATCAAAACAAGAGGTGATTACAGCTTCCCAATTGTGAACTGTCCATTTCTATCTAGAAACATTCCAGCAACTCATGCATATGGTACATACATCTCCTAGTTGATACGATATTTCAGGGCTTTCGTTCCTACCAACGGTTCATTGAAAGAGGTTTGTTGCTCACATGAAACTGATTTCCTAGATAGAGGAAGATATTTAAAACAAGAGTTCCAAATGGTGAAGTTAAAATCAACCCTTCACGAGCAGGTTGTCCGTTATGTAATAACCGTTTCACAAATGATATCGGATATGTTTCTTATGTCGTAACTACAATACCCCTTCCCTTTTACGAATGTGACGTACCGAATTAGACTATTTACCAGATTTGTAATAACATAAGTAACACGACGGGTGCCATATGCGGAGCAGTATCTACTTTCCCTTCCGGAGCACTTGACATCATCCTCAGTTTTTGGTGGGGTTCGTGTTGCTTCGTCTTTAGTTTTCTATGCTGTGTCTTCTACTATTATTTGTCTGTTTGTCTTTTATTTTCAGCCATAGCGTTGTCAGTTTATTTTCAATCTATGAGTTTGACTGTCCCTCTGGTATCTTACGGCTCTCTTTTATTATAATTGAGAGTTGTAATCATTCCGGCGTAGATTTTACAGACGCCATCACGAGTTGGATGACCGTTATGGAGGATCCGTTTCATATATGATAGGGGATATGTTCCTG
Organism: Mytilus edulis; assembly: GCF_963676685.1. NCBI lineage: Eukaryota > Metazoa > Mollusca > Bivalvia > Mytilida > Mytilidae > Mytilus > Mytilus edulis. The sequence continues at coordinate 45,287,750 of NC_092348.1, read as the reverse complement.
ATGTCATAACAACAATCTCTTCCCCCTTTCTCGATTTTGACCTGCGAAAAAGTGTCCCTGAGATAACCCTCATGTCTTATTAGGGTAAATCTTTCATTTGTTTATGCCGTGTTTTGTGTACTATTGTTTTTCTGTTGTCCTTTTTTTTAGACAGTGCGTTGTCGGTTAATATTGGACGTATGAGTTTCAATGTCCCGTTGTTTTCTTTTGCTCCTCTTGTTCATAAACTAGTTTACAGTTTGTGTTTGCATCTGGATCAATGAAAACACATGATATCGAAATGGCTATACATACAACACATGGTTAAACACGAAGCGTGTTTGCTTAACAATATCAAAAACAAACGCAGACAGAGAATCAAACGAAAGGAATGAACAATGAGCAACAAGTCTAGATCTGTTTGTTTGAAATATTTCAGAACAATATGACACCTTTATTTAAAATTCTGGTCCCATAAACATGTTTAATATTTTATTCTATAATTGCTTCGGTTTGGTTTTTATCTTAAAAAGTACCATAGATAAATAAGCATTTAAACAGCAAAAATGGCAAGCAGAGTAAGACCAACAAATAATTTTAAGGACTTAATTCGTCAAATAATCTCTATGAGATGTTGTCTTTAAAAGACTAGTTTTCTTTAAAAAATCTGTTTTTATAAGAAACCATTATAGATTGACAGAAACTTCAAAAGGCATATAAATAAACCATCCTTACCGAATTGTCAATCAGAACCGTATATGAGTCATTCTAATTCAATTATTTTGTATCAATGGTTCTGATTGGATGACAGTTAGCGTAAACTTCTTTATCTCCTTGTCTGTAACTAAGGAAGCCGACATTTTGAATAGCTGAATGTATTGACATGTAATTTCTACAATAATAAGCAAAAAAACTCACATGTTGCACCTACAAATCTTCTTTTAATAAAATGTTATTACATTCTGAAGCGGCACAGAAGCCAGAAAACGCCAGGTGTTTATGTTTGACACCGGAAGCATACCTATGACGTCACCTAGTGAAAGGACTAAAGAAGATACCATCTTTTCGCAGATTTTTCTTTAATGAAGATTTTACACTGAAATAATGATTGAAATTTAAATATGAACTTGTTTTGCATTTGACTAGAGATAACTGTATTGTATTTGAAGCTTTGTGGACGTCAATCGGTAGTTTTACTGTCGCTAATACCCGTTTATCTGTCTCCGCTACGCTTCGCCAGGTAAACTAAATTTGCGACAGTAAAACTACCACTGGCCGTCCTTAAAGATTAAAATACAATACAGTTATCTCTTAATTGGCTTTGGAGGACATTTTTTTATTGTTCTTGGGAAAACTTTGATAGATAATCATAATCATTAAAAGCAAAATTATGATCATTGCAAAACAATTACCATCAAATGCTATACCACTCGTATGCCGGCGACACTCGGGCAAATCAGGTGATTAAACCGGAAGATGATTGGGATGAACTATCCGACCGTTTGAAAGCGTGTTTGTCAGAGATAAGTGATTGGATGACTTCAAATATGCTTAAACAGAATCAGGACAAAACAGAGCTCATCGTCTTTGCTCGGAAACATCGAGTCAAACAGTTATCAAAGTATGAGCTACCCTTCGATGGCACTATTTCAAGTGATGCAAACTGTGTTAGGAATCTGAGAGTGTTCTTTGATACGACCTTGAGTATGGAACAGCAAGTAACAGCCGTCTCAAAATCACGTTACCACCAGATTCGAACCATCGGAAACATTAGATCATATGTCACTGAAAATGCGTGTAAGAAACTAGTTTGCTTTCATGTCACCTCTAGATTAAACTATGGGAACGCTTTGATATATAATGTAAACTCTTCCACTATAGCAAGACTGCAACGCGTTCAAAACACAGCAGCTAGAATCATCTAGAGAAAAAGGAAGTTTGTCAAAATTTTACTTTACGTTTTAAGGCATTACACGATAAAGCACCTAAATATTTGGAAGAACTAATTGTACCATACGCTCCTATTAGAACACTTCGGTCATAAAATGAAGGACTCATAACGAAACCATGAGATGTCCGCACTAAAACATACGGTGAAAGACGATTCGACCGAGCTGGAGCTACATTTGTACATTGTGGAATAACCTACCAATTCATTTACGGAAAGAACAATCGTTTCCTCGTTTTAAAAAAGGTTTAAAGACACATATTTTTAGACTGGCGTACTGTGATGTGTAAGACCTGTGATATTTGTTTATTATTCTTACAGTTTAAGGAGACAGTTTTTTTTCTCTGTGTTGTACTGGTTAAATTTCTACCTTATATGTTCTCTTAGCTAAGTGAATAAATCCTATAATGCACATTTTTATAGGTTTTTGCTTATGTATATACCACAGGGAATGCAAATACTTATAATGTTCATCAATATTTTATTTTATTTTTGGTTGCATTTTGACTGTTATATTCTAATATGTTTTTATGGTATTCATTGTGATAAATATTCCCCCTTTCAATGCTTTTTATTTAAATCATTATTCTATTTAATTTCTATTTCATTCTATATAATGATAACAATGACCACTGCCCTTTCCTCGATCTTAATATCTATATCATAAACGGGAAGCTTAATACAAAAATTTATGATAAAAGAGATGATTTTTCATTTCCTATTGTTAATTATCCATTTTTAGATGGTGACGTTCCCTTGTCACCATCTTATGGTGTTTATATATCTCAACTTGTACGATTCGCTCGTGTATGTAACAATGTATTAGATTTTAGCGAGAGAAATTTATGTATTACTGAAAAATTATTACACCAGGGTTTTCGATATCACAAACTGGTCAAAACATTTACTAAATTTTATCACCGGTATAAGGAAATAATTCGTAAATATAACTCAACATGCAGACATCTTATACGTTCAGGTATTTCACATCCAAAATTTTATGGAAATATTCTTTATAAAGCACAAAAATGTCAGTATTCTCCTCAGAAACTAACAAAACCTTTAAATAGACTTATTAAAAGGGGATATAGTTACGATACTGTTGTCAGGTCATTAAAGATTGCATATTTTGGCTTTAACATTGATTCACTGATAGGGTCTTTGCATCGGAACTAAACACATTTATTTCTAAAAAAACAGTTGTTGGCATGACACGGGTTATGTTCTTCTCATATATTTTATGATAGTATGATACTAAACCCCTAACGGGAGGGATTGTACCTGATATTCATATGATGAAGACATAATCTTTCAATCAGTTTAATTGAGGTCTGGAGCTGGCATGTCAGTTAACTGCTAGTAGTCTGTTGTTATTTATGTATTATTGTCATTTTACTTATTTTCTTTTGTTACATCTTTTGACATCAGACTCGGACTTCTCCTGAACTGAATTTTAATGTGCGTATTGTTATTGTTTTACTTTTCTACATTGGCTAGAGGTATAGGGGGAGGGTTGAGATCTCATAAACATGTTTAACCCCGCCGCAATTTTGCGCCTGTCCCAAGTCAGGAGCCTCTGGCCTTTGTTAGTCTTGTATGATTTTAAATTTTAGTTTCTTGTGTATAATTCGGAGTTTAGTATGACGTCCATTATCACTGTACTATTATGCATATTTTAGGGGCCAGCTGAAGGACACCTACGGGTGCGGGAATTCTCGCTACATTGAAGACCCATTGGTCGGGTGGTTGTCGCTTTGACATATTCACCATTTCCTTTCTCAATTTTATGTTCAAATATATATATATATATTTGCTAGTATTGTATGCTTTGTGTTTTTTTTCCCTCAATTTTATATGTTAAGCGCTTAGAGTATTATGTTTATTAGATAGGCGCTATATATAAAAGCTATGTAATAAATTAAGAATGTTGCACGTGGTTATTGCTATCTTTTCCAAATTTAATATACGTACATTTTTTGTCGTGTATATGTTTTTTTAAATTCCTTTCTTGACTTATAATCCCAATTAATTTTGGTTACAAATAAATTTCAATATGCCAACTGTTACCCCACCCCACCCCGTTGCGTGTGGGATCTTCTCGTTACAGTGAAAACCAATTGGTGGCTTTGGGCTATTGTCTACTCTTTGATTGGGTTATTGTCTCTTTACTAAATTATAATCCTGGTACTTTTGATAACTATATATTCCCTACTACCATTCTCAATTTTAGTCATCTCTGAAAATAATTGGTGTTAGGAATCAATTCTTTAAGCCTATAACAAGGCGTGAAAATAAATAACAAAACACATCAAAAACGAATGGACAAGAACTGTCATATTCCCGATTTGGTACAGGCATTTTCAAATGTAGAAAATGCTGGAATAAATCTGGTTTGATAGCTCTAACCCTCTTACTTTGATGAAAGTCTTATCAAATTCCGTTATATTTACAATGATGCGTGAACTAAACAGACATAATAAATAAAACAGTCAAAGGGTCCTACCGTCAAGTTGTAGTGTTAATGTCCGTATTCAGTTGTTTACAATCTTACAAATTTTACAAAAATCTTTGTAGATTGTTGCATTTAGTAGATATAGTGAACAATGTAAACTGACCTTAAATCACTTTAATATGGATACCGTGTTGTTTTCGTGTCGTATCGACATATTCCCAGAAGGTGTATATTACACGCATCAGAAAATGAACTATTTTAAAATAGGGAAGACTAAAACGGGTTCTTACCCATTATACCAAATATTGCTGTATATATGGTCTTTTATTTAAAATAACATTTGAAATCCTAAATTCTTCGCATTTAGAACAGTTATTTTATATTAGTAGTAATATATAAAAAAAAACATTCTGTACAAAAAAAAACACCCACTCATTTAGTTTTTAAAGGTTTTTGTTTTATGTCATCACCGGGAAATAACCTCATTAATGTTTGGTATTAACAATGTTTAACTATAGTAGTTCAGTACTCTTTTTGCGTTTAGATCAGGTTTTTGTACACTATATTTTTATAAGTGCAACTTTATAAACTGTATCTATAGTGGTTTCATCAGTGTGATGACATCCAAATTTTAATCAATGAAGTGTTTTCAATTCATTGTATCAATATTCCTCAAGTCGTATTTAGTCAGTATAAAACATATATGTTGAAATGATGAAAATTAATAAAGTTTCACGCAGAGTCCGTATTACAAAAACATGAATATATTTGTTGATATAGTTTACATATAATATGATTGATTGACTGACAAGATATTACTTAATTGAAACATCAATTAGTACACGTGGTATATCAAAGTCGTAAATATTTTGCAAATCATATGTTGGAATATTTCGAGAGGATGTAGTGTATTTAGTCATTGTATAGAGATGTAGTACTTATTGTTTTTCAAAAAGTGAAATGTGAAAATGTATTTGTACAAGAAACATTTCATAATTCTTATAGTCTGCTTTTTGTTCAATAACTATGGTAAGTAATAAATAACAAACCTGTATGGCGTGTACAAAAGTTGCAAGTCTAAACTGTACGGTTTTTGTCACCTCGGTAAGTACCCAATTCATACATTTGTATCTGTGTAAAAAAAAAATGGTCATATACTTTCAAATACCCCTCCTCCTGGGACATTCTAAGTGAGAAGCAAACAGTTTGATGATTTCAACTGTGCCGGGAATGGACAAACAGAAGCGATCAGTCAAGTGATTTCAACTGTGAGAAGTAAAAATAAACCATATCCAAACTATATTGCGATTACAACTGTGTGGTGATTACTACTTTAGGAATTAAAAAAAAAAAACCCAACAAACAAACAGCAGCAATGTGTATTTGCGGTTTAAATGTGGCATTTACAATTAGTGGAAAATTGTATTTTAAGTCCAACTGTTGTATATACAAACAGAAACAATTGTACGTTGATTACAATAATTTTTTATGGAATGTACAGACAGAAGAATATTTTAAGGTGATTACAATTTTCGTATATATACAAACAGAAGCAAATTGTACGTTGTTGTTACATTAGTGGTATGTTCAAATATAATTAAACTGTACGGTGATTGCAATAAAAGTATGTACAAACACAGACAAAGTGTACGGTTATTACATATACGGTTAGTTCAAACAGGATCACACTGTACGGTTATGACAATAGAGGTAACTACAAATAGAAGTAAATTGTACGATTTGTTTACACATAGTAAAAATTATTGTGGTATGTATACAAACATGTGCAAACTTTGCATTCATTTGAACTGTAATTTAAACAAAAAGAGGCAAACTGCATCAGGTTCTGGCAAGCATATGACGTTTTACAAGGAAACAGTTTTTTTCTGACTTGGTACTGATATTTCTTATGTATTAAACGGTGAATTAAACCTTGTTTTATAGCTAGCTTAACCTCTCACTTGAATGTCAGATTATACCAATATTTTCATTTTATAACATTATTATTATTTTGGGGGAGGACACCTTCAATCACTTTAAAATAACTTAGGACTCTTGTTTATATATATATATACAATGTTTCAAGTGTTAAAATCCTTTATGAAATTTTTTTTTTTTTGAAACCTATTTACCTTTTGAGAAAAGTTTACTCGAAATTAATTTTAATTTGAACGAAGTTTTACTGTGCGTATTGCTCTGTGTTTGTTTAATCTAGATTGGCTAGAGGTATAGGAGGGTCGATATCTCACAAAATATGTTGTACCCCGCCGCATGTTTGCGCCTTTCTCTAGTCAGGAGCATATGGCCTTTGTTAATCTTGTATGTTTTTTTTTTAAATTTTAGTTCATCTATATGTTTTGGAGTTTAGTGTGGTGTCCATTTTCACTGAACTATTACATTTTGTGTTGGGGGACAGCTGAGGCCCGACTATGGTAGCGGGATTTTCTTGACGTGTAGAAAACACTATAGGTGGGCTTCATTTGTTTCTTCTTTGGTAGGGTTGTTTGTCTCTTTGTCACATTCCTCATTTCCATTCTTAATTTAAAGCTTTATATAATGTAAAGAGAAAACGTTTTAAATTTAAATGTTTTTATTATGCACAAAAATACGGCAAAATATGTTACGAAAATGATACATATCACGCATATGATTAATTTTATATTAAGTACAATGATATTTCAGGTTTTGCAGTCAAACACAGAACAAAGCGAAATTTGCTTGCAATGAGCGACATGATATCTTTCACCACAGGGCGATATGGCTTGGACTTTAATAAATATGGCCATTTCTGTGGCAAGGGTGGTAAAGGTCAAATAATGGACAGCATTGATTGGTAAAGTACTTCCAAAAACATGTATACATTTGTAACATTATGTGATTTTTTTTCAATTGTAACATTACAATAATTGATTTTATGATAAAATAACAATGATTGAAATATATTTTGTGAAAGATATTCATGTGTAAAATTGTTGGTTAATTTTTTTTTGGAGACAATAAACGTTAACCTATCGAATTTATTTTTTAACTTTTAAAATTATTTGTAAAATATATTTTTGTTAGTTAGTACATATCAAGTGATTCTGACTTCAAATTGTTCTTGATACAAAAATGTTGGTTCATCTAATTTTAGATATTACCAATACATCACAAATACAGTGCATGATTTGCTCCTACATGTACTTAACACAATACATGTTATAACTTTATACTTCACAAAGAACATATCAGACATGTAAGAGGCAGTAACTTTTATTTTTACTGAATTAATACTTAAGTTTCTTCGTTCAAAACGTTAGGCAAATCAAGAATTTGTACTTAGACTCCTTCAGTGATGTTATGTATTTCTATTTATTTTTTGTTTGTTAAGAGCCAATCCGCCAGAAAACCATACAATATTCAGAAAATCGTCCAAATCAACAATCACAACTTGACAATTTGTTATACATCATCTTAATCCTTGACATAAAATGAAAGAATTTGACCACTTAATTTTCCCCAGAATCGTATCTATTTTTAGTTACAACCTCATTTGCATAATTCTGTAAATTCATACTGAAACCAAGGAAAAATCCCACTTTTTATGCCTTTTAAGAATTACCCAGAAGCATATTAAATGGGGTTGTTGAGTTATTAGAGTAGTGTCAGTTGGATCCCTTCCATTTTACTATGTAATGGTCAATACAAATGAAAATTTAAACGATTTGGCACATTGCCAGGAGCACAGACACAAAGGCATACATGAATTTACATGGTTTTCATTTGCTTGTAACTTGCAAGACCCATTCCAGATATGTTTGCAACTTATATCAGTTTGAACTATGGGGTATGTTTTATAAAAAGCTGAAGTCTTAAAATATTATGTTAACAATTAATCAAAGTTCATCTTGCATATGTATCATTTTCACTTTTACCATACACCTTGATAGAATAAATTTAAAACTCATACATTTCTTGTTTATATCTCTAGGTGCTGCAACCTTCATGACAACTGTTACGGGAGATTACAGAAGTATGGATGTTCTCATTTACTAATGAGTACATATGACTGGACACTTGTACATTATCAGATTGTATGTCGTAAGTAAAGTATTTTTATTAAATTAACCCATCATAAAAAGACACTGATTTGGAATTATGGCCACTAATTGCAATTTTTCTATTAAAAAACTTAATTCAATCTTTTCATCATAACTTGCCTAGTTTTTGTAGATATTTGAAGTCGTTTTAGTAGGTGCATGAACTTTGTTTTTGAGATAAATTATCACTTTGATCAAAGTTCCTCGTGTTTCAGTCAACTACAATTACCATGCTAGTAGAAAATGCATTCTACCATCAATGCCCTGGTTGTCAACGCCAATGACATTTAAAGGCATTCTAAATTTTTATTTACAAAATACATGTTAGAAGAGGAAAATATGATATAATTTCAAGGCTAATAATGGTGTACGTCAAATGTTTACTACTTTATATAGTCGATAGGCCTTAGGATGTACAATATAGAATGTATACTGATAGCAATTTATGTACATTATTTCATATTTTATGTAAGAAATATCCGTAATACTCAACCTTAAATCATACATTGGAGGACAGTCTATATTAATTCTATTTATATCTTGTTCAGAAAGTTATCTACATCATCTTTATAGTTACCTAAAATAACTATTTTATAAATGTTCATAGTTAATATACAATATATGGAATGCATTATTATACGTCTGTCAATTCTGGGACCTTACTTGCATGTCTTTGTAGCTGCTTGGTCAATTTTCTTTTTTGAACAAGCAGAGTGAGCAGATTCACAACCTTTTTCGTGATGTGTACGCTGCCATAGACTTAGTCTAATTTTGGACCCTTTGGACTTTAATGTAGACCAATTTAAAAACGGGACCAAAAATTAGGAACCTACATACACAGTTAGATTTGGCATATCAAAGAACCCAAATTATTCAATTTTTGATGAAATCAAGCAAAGTTTAATTTTGGACCCCGATTTGGACCAACTTGAAAACTGGGCCAATAATCAAAAATCTAAGTACATGTTTAGATTCAGCATATCAAAAAAGCCCAAGAATTAAATTTTTGTTAAAATCAAACTTAGTTTATTTTTGGAACCTTTGGACCTTAATGTAGACCAATTTGAAAACGGGACCAGAAATTAAGAATCTACATACACAGTTAGATTTGGCATATTAAAGAACCCCAATTATTCAATTTTTGATGAAATCAAACAAAGTTCAATTTTATGCTTGAAAATTGACCCAGCAGTTCCAATGAAATGCAAAGAAGGTCAGGAAACTGACAGAAGTATGATAATGCTTTTGTGGTCATAAACCTTCATAAATCATTTACTTAAACGTATGCAATAGTGCAAAAACCAAGAAAATGCTTATTTGGGCCCTTTTTGGCCCCTAATTCCTAAAATGTTGTGACCAAAACTCCCAAAATCAATCCCAATCTTCCTTTTGTGGTCATAAACCTTGTGTTAAAATTTCATAAATTTCTATTCACTTTTACCATAGTTAGAGTGCGAAAACTAAAAGTATTCGGACGACGACGACAACGACCACGACGCAGATGACGCCAACGTGATACCAATATATATTTTTTTCAATTTTTGCGGTCGTATAAAAATAACACAGAAATTAACAACTATAGGTCACTGTACGGCCTTCAATAATGGCAAAGCCCATACCGCATAGTCAGCTATAAAAGGCCCCGAAATGACCATGTAAAACAATTTAAACGAGAAAACTAACGGCCTTATTTATGTACAAAAATTGAACGAAAAACAAATATGTAACACATAAACAAACGACAACTACTGAATTAGAGGCTCCTGACTTGGGACAGGCACATATATACATAATGTGGCGGAGTTAAACATGTTAGTGGGATCCCAACCCTCCCCTCACCTGGGACAGGGGTATAACAGAACATAAGAACGCACTATAAAAATCAGTTGAAAAAGGCTTTACTCATCAGATGGACGAAAATACAAGTGGACGTGGCCAGGTACCAAAATGAAATATTTTTAGGTTTATTGAATGCGAATCACTATTTTGAAAGATATGCGAACAGGTACCAAAAGGACATTGAATCTCAAATGTTGAAAACAAACTGACAACACAATGGCTAAAAAAAGTAAACCACCCATAAACAAACAACAAAATATACAAAACTAGGGACTGAGCAATATTAACCCCATCAAAATCCTTGTGTCATATCATGTGCGCATGGAGGGTAGGCTAATCCTGCTCCACATGTGACACTTGTCAATGTACTCCTATAAAAGTAGCTTGATTGTTATATAGCCTAATACTGCAATACATATATATTTGTTTTGATTTATATCAGCGTATGTTACCACATTGAAGACTAGGTCTGTTTTTAAGATACCAAAATCAACCTCTTATGAAAAAATAGAAGGTGAGTACAAATCATAGATATTTTTTATGAACATTTGCAAATAAATTTTGGTATATACACAAAGTTTTAACACATCAGGTTTAATTAACCATTTTCTACATTAAGAAATAACTTTCTGTTTTTGAATTTTCAGTTGGAGGTCTGTATTTTTGTTATGTTACTTTTTACCAAAGATAATATTGAAACATTTCTTCTCTTATTTTGCATTTTGTCATGGTTTTCTGTAAACAGTGGCTAATTCACTTTTAAAACCATTGTTTGTTTAATCTTTTTTCACAAAAGTCTGAATAAACTTTTTCAGTCAGATATAATTCTTATACAATCTTTGTCAGTATCAAATCAAAGTAAATTGTCAAAATAATAAACAATCATCTTGACCTCTTGACCACTGGCTTGTATGTTGATAGCTCTTAACTTTCATTATCTCCTGATTGTTCAACATTTTTCTTTATAATCTGTCCATCAACCATTATGTTCCATTGTTTTCAGATCTGAAAAAAAATCATAGAAAAATTATTCAATCAAGTGTTTTTTGTCACTGTTGACATTTGATGTTTCAATTTACAAAGATATTATATACTTAATTTTAACACTTTGATTAGTAGTTAACCTTTAATAAATGTATTTATAAGAAATCTACAAAAAAATTATTAGTTTGCCTTCAGAATACCTATACAAGTAAAAATAAATCTGCGTCTTATTCCAGGTCGAAGTTATTATAACTTTTGACCTTGAACACTGGACACTTTTAATTTGCAAAACACTCATTTGCAAATCCGCCGCCGCCTCAAACAAAAGCTAAAATATCATGTATATGACCAAAATGTGCGGAATTACATGGGATTCAATAATTTCATTGGTTTTCTACTGTTTCTTTCATATTTATTTTGCAATTTGAATTATAAAAACATGGGATTTTCAATATCCCATGGGACAGGGCAAAATCCCATGGGATTGACCATTATCCCATGGGATTTTGGTTAAATCCCATGGGATTTTTTTTGGTCCCATGGGATAATTGTAGTCCCATGGGATATTTGTTGTTCCATGGGACAAAAAAAATCCCATGGGATTTTTATTATCCCATGGGATTTTCAATATCCCATGGGACAAAATAAAATCCTATGGGATTAAAATTATAATTATATATATATAAATATAAAGTTATGTGTATGTTACAATGAATGCTGTTTGGTAGTAAAATGTTTTAAATGTATACAAGTTTTTTTTAATATATTTTTTATATATACATATATATAAAAAAAAAAAAAAACATTTTGTCACATACATGTTTTTTATTTGTTTATATGACAATAAAGATTAATCTTATTTTGGAATGTAAAATAATATTTACAGTCAAAGAATAAAGTCCTTTCACTGAAACAAAATGATGAAATGTCTAAATAAATGAAAAAATATTGTTTTGAAATCTTTGTCTTGTTTATTCTATTATGAAAAATAGAACTGAAAAAATATTTTATATATATATAATATTTTTATTCTGACTGAATAGTTTACTCTTTTCATGAGGTAATATTTTCTTTGTTATAGTTTCATTGCAATACTTGTATATGCAAACAATTTGAATTATATATACTTTTGTGGTGTACATAATAGTATGCTTATATTTGCAAATTTATAATATAAACACTTTTTGTTAAAGTTTTTCTTTTCTTTATTCGCAACTTGCTATGTACAATTATTCAGTCCACTATATAAGAGTGAAGTCAATAAATAATTTCATTCACTAGAATATTCCTGCAATTCTTAGACAAAACATTTTTTCAATCTGTTCTTCAAAGATCTTCCTCTGTACATCTTTATTGAATGGAGAGATTCAAATGAGAAAACAAATCAACTTTATTTGGACAACAACATTCTAATATTTTGTTCATTCGTTCCATCTTTCAATTGATAATTACATTGTTGTATTTATATGATCAAGTTCTTGTGCATCAATGATCGTGATGATATGACTCCTTTGTTTATAGTCATCATGTTGAAATTTCCTCTTTCAAATAAATGTAGGAAAAAACACGTTCCATTTCAAATTAATAAAAAAAGTCGCACTATGGAGAAAAATATCAGCTTTCAGTTTTCTGTTCAGTATTGATCTGTGAATGATGACCATGAAAATCAAGATGTCTGACCTACAAATACACAAACTCAAAAATTATCAGTGAAGAGATCAATAAAATGGCTATTTTATCATGTTTATGATTATTATGATAAACTTTCATTTGAATATTCAAGTATTAAATTACAGAAATCGCTTAACTTTTATAAAAGTTTAGTTAAAGTACAGCTTAATTAAAAATGATAATAAACAAGAATTCTTCCAAAGTACACGAATGCCCCACTCGCACTATCATTTTCTATGGTCAATGGACCATGAAATTGGATAAAAAATATAATAAGGCATTAAAATTAGAAAGATAATATCATAAGGAACATGTGTACTAAGTTTCAAGTTGATTGGACTTCAACTTCATCAAAAACTACCTTGACCAAAAACTTTACCCTGAAACATGCACTTTCATTTTCTATATTCAGTGGACCGTGAAATTGGGGTCAAAAGTTTAATTTGGTTTAAAAATTAGAAAGATCATATCATAAGGAACATGTGTACTAAGTTTCAAGTTGATTGTACTTACTTCTTCAAAAACTACCTTGACCAAAAACTTTAACCTGAAGTGGGACAGATGGACAAACAGACAGACAAACGAACAGACGGACAAACGGACACACAGACCAGAAAACATAATGCCCCTCTACTATCGTAGGTGGGGCATAAAAATAAAGGGCACTGATGACTTAAAAAAGATATTACATTTCAAATGCCAAAAAATGGCGTTTTTGCACCAAAGGGAGATAATTTAGAGCTTTTTCAATGATATCTACATTTTAAAAGTCATCTGGGGCCAAACCGAATTGATTGTTTTGAATGATTTGGTGTACCATATGATAAAGTAATAAATAAAATGAGTTATGAACAAACAAGAATGTGTCCACAGTACACGGATGCCCCACTCACACTATCATTTTCTATGTTTAAAGGACTGTGAAATTGGAATAAATTCTCTAATTTGGCATTAAAATTAGAATGATCTTATCAAAGGGAACATGTATACTAAGTTTCAAGTTGATTGGACTTCTACTTTATCAAAAACTACCTTGACCAAAAACTTTAACCTGAAATTTGCACTATCATTTTCTATGTTCAGTGAACCGTAAAATTGGGGTCAAAACTCTAATTTGGCATTTAAATTAGAAAGATCATATCATAGGGCACATGTATACTAAGTTTCAAGTTGATTGGACTTCAACTTCATCAAAAACTACCTTGACCAAAAACTTTAACCTGAAGCCAAAAACTTTAACCTGAAATTTGCACTATCATTTTCTATGTTCAGTGAACCGTAAAATTGGGGTCAAAACTCTAATTTGGCATTTAAATTAGAAAGATCATATCATAGGGCACATGTATACTAAGTTTCAAGTTGATTAGAAAGATCATATCATAGGGCACATGTATACTAAGTTTCAAGTTGATTGGACTTCAACTTCATCAAAAACTACCTTGACCAAAAACTTTAACCTGAAATTTGCACTATCATTTTCTATGTTCAGTGAACCGTAAAATTGGGGTCAAAACTCTAATTTGGCATTTAAATTAGAAAGATCATATCATAGGGCACATGTATACTAAGTTTCAAGTTGATTGGACTTCAACTTCATCAAAAACTACCTTGACCAAAAACTTTAACCTGAAGCCAAAAACTTTAACCTGAAATTTGCACTATCATTTTCTATGTTCAGTGAACCGTAAAATTGGGGTCAAAACTCTAATTTGGCATTTAAATAAGAAAGATCATATCATAGGGCACATGTATACTAAGTTTCAAGTTGATTGGACTTCAACTTCATCAAAAACTACCTTGACCAAAAACTTTAACCTGAAGCCAAAAACTTTAACCTGAAATTTGCACTATCATTTTCTATGTTCAGTGAACCGTAAAATTGGGGTCAAAACTCTAATTTGGCATTTAAATTAGAAAGATCATATCATAGGGCACATGTATACTAAGTTTCAAGTTGATTGGACTTCAACTTCATCAAAAACTACCTTGACCAAAAACTTTAACCTGAAGCCAAAAACTTTAACCTGAAATTTGCACTATCATTTTCTATCAGTGAACCGTAAAATTGGGGTCAAAACTCTAATTTGGCATTTAAATTAGAAAGATCATATCATAAGGAACATGTGTACTAAGTTTCAAGTTGATTGGACTTCAACTTCATCAAAAACTACCTTGACCAAAAACTTTAACCTGAAGCGGGACAGACGGACGAACGAACGAACGAACGAACAGACGGACGAACGGACGCACAGACCAGAAAACATAATGCCCCTCTACTATCGTAGGTGGGGCATAAAAATATTAAATATTTTTCTGAAATTGTTATACCCTAGAGCCTCTTTAAATATCATTTGATCTCTATTGGAGAAATGTCTCATTGGAAATCAGACTGCTAAGTGTTTCTTATTTTTATATCAACCCAGCCATATTATACCTGTCCAATATCAGGAGCTTGTACATAGTTCAGTGGTTGATGTTGGTTCATATCCGTCATTTTTATTTTTAATAATTTTTTGTTTTTATAAATTAGTCTGGTATATTTGACGTTTGAATTGATGCTCTGTTTCAAATTTGGTTAGTGTTGTCTTTTATAGATTACTATAACATGTATAGGGTATGGGTTTTCTCATTATTTACACATGTTACAGGTCATCAATGGCCTCTAATAAGTAATTACAATGGTTACATCCACTAAATTGAACTCTGATGGATAGTTTTCTCATTCATCATACCACATCTTATTTTAATAAATATTTTATCATTATTCACGGACAAAAACTTTTATAACAGTGGACTTACCATTTAGGCTTTGTTGACCTCTGTAAATCTTATTTTGTTGATAATTTCTTCTGTTTATAGTTTCCCCTTTATCTTTAATGTTCTTGCCCTACACATAAAAGAGTAAACATCATTTAATGACAAAAATAACTACTATATCATAATTAGTAGGCAACTGAAAATTTTGCCTTATTTGTATATAACATCAACTTACTCATCATTCTTGCTGTTCAATATCATGAATATTATCATTATTCTATGAATCAGAGGTCACAGTAAAATTAATCTTGGCAGGCAGACATCTTTTTTTTATATGATACCTTGTATTCATTCCATTCAACAACAAGTAGACCTATGCTTAGAAAAACTGATAAAATGACAAAACCAAGAAAACTTATCATTGACCAAAGAACAATAAAATGCGGTCATGGTTTATATATGAATCTGCCATTCAGACATGCACAAGGGGCCTTATTGCTTACAGTATCCAGAAAAAAGACCAAAGCACAAAAACTAAACATTTTCAAAGTTCCTTATACCCTGCCATTTTGTTATGGATGTGCCTGTTCCAAGTCAGGATCCTATAATTCAGCACTTGATTGTCGTTTGTTTATGTGAAACATATCTGTTTTTTATTTTTTTTTGTACATAAATTAGGTTGTTAGTTTTCAACTTTCAACTTGGCCATCATCATGATCATGTGTAAATTCATACAAGTGTTCGGAAAACAGGAAGTTGTGGAGTGATGAATCTGAAAATGCATCACACGGTATAGCTGACTTATTTATTAAACCCTGAAACCAAATTTCAGAAATCCTTCTATTGTAGTTCCTGAGGAAAATGGGTTGAAAAATATTCATTTACTGACGCAAGGATGGATGGACAGACGGGGGTAAAACAGTATACCCCCCCCTTTTTTAAAGTAGGGGTATAATTTTAATACGGGGTATAAAAACCCTTGCAAGATGTCAAAACAAAAAGAAGTAACCTAATTCTTACTTGTTAGGGCTATTTATTTATTGTCGGTTATACAAATAACAATACAACATAAGCTCTGAAGAGCTTTTATCCGACATACACACATGACAAGCACAATACATTTGTACATGAAACATAAAGCTCATCAATGAGATAGTAGTCTCAGATAGAGAGAGACGGGGTCAACCAAACTCCCCTATTCAATCTGAATGTAGGACAGAAAGTCACACACTGTCACAGGACAAAAAGTCACAATTTAGTTTAAAGATTATTTTTCTTTGAACAAGAAAACACTCTTTTTGTATTTTTCTTGAAGTTTTATACATGAACATGATGTAGCAACTTTGTAATTACAATTTATTAAAAACAAATAAATCAGTGCTTTAGGTTTGCGCACATTACCATCATATTTGCACACAAAAATCATTACGTACAATGTGTGCAGCTTTTGATTACATTTGCACGCATTTTTTGACATGTAAATATAAAAAGAAGATATGGTATGATTGCGTTTTACAGCTGACTATGCGGTATGGGCTTTACCTCGGCTTTGCTCATTGTTGAAGGCAGTATGGGCTGTACCTCGGCTTTGCTCATTGTTGAAGGCTGTATGGTGACCTATGGTTGTTAATGTCTGTGTCATTTTAGTCTCTTGTGGACAGTTGTCTCATTGGCAATCATACCACATCTTTTTTCTATTGGCTCATTGTTGAAGGCCGTAAAGACCTATAGTTGTTAATGTCTGTGTATTTTGGTCTCTTGTGGACAGTTTTCTCATTGGCAATCATACCACATCTTCTTTTTTATAGTATGCACTAGTCCAAATAATTGTAGGAAGGCGTCCCAGAAAAAAAATAAAATAGCCGTCCCAGACGTCATAATTTTTTGGACTAAATATGAACATGATGAACAATCATGACAATTTCCTTAAATTAAATTAAAAATGAATATATGTAATAAAAAGAAGATATTTCAAAATCTTTTTTCGTTTACATTCAAACAATTGTCAACAAATTGTTTGTGACTTTTTGTCTTATCAACTTTGTTACTTTATGTCTGAGTCTGACATGTGTCTGACTTTTTGTCCTGGGACTTTTTGTCGGAATGTCCTTTGACTTTCTGTTCGTTTACCTTCCATCTCAATCAGTGAACTGAATAATTGTTTTTTGCAGAAGTCCGGGTAATGTTAAAAGATCTTAAAAAATCACATGTGCAAATAAAGAGTCAACACTTACACAGGGACAACACAATACTTTTTTCAGAATGTCAGCAAAAAAGGATCACTGGTGACAGGGGAGTGTAACCGATGAATTGATTTAGAATCAGATAAGATTTTCCCGGTACGTCAAACACCGCTCAGGAGGACCTCCTGAGTGCACACATGCAGGGCATACAAAGTGCACTCATGACAGACCCTATATAGTCGCCGTATCTGCACACATGATGGATGTACATATTCGTTATAGATCGTTATACGGCCGGGGAACCTCTTCAGATTTTAAAATAATAATGCTTTTAAAAATTTATTATTTCCCCCAATTTTCGCAATTTCTTCGCTATAATTATTAAATCTTTATGTGACTGTGCTTTTAGTGAATATAAATGATGACGAGGGCCTCACGAATAAATATAAATATGAAATATACTGGAACATCGATTAGCATAGATCGGGCAGAAGAGTAAACTTCCACATAAATCTCGAAGTTATTTATGACGGATAATATAGACTGCTCCTGAATAAAGTTGTCAAATACATTAATTTGTGTTTTTTACTTCTACAAGAATTTTTATTCAAATGCTAATTACGCACCATTTGCTGAGCAGAGAATCATTCTAAGCCAGGAACAGTCTATACTAACTGATAACAGTAAGAATAGAAAGTCTCTGTAAAAAGGCAGTCAAATCCTAACAGAACTGTAACTTAATGATACATGTACATCAAGTTCCAGCACCTCACCAAGCACCCTTGCCTTGCATACTGAGATGGCAAACTGGTGTGTGTCAGTATTTTGATATATAATTTTACAACGATCCTTAAAAAATAACCAAACAAACGTTGAATCAAACGATATGAACCTACGCAGTTTTATCTAAATCTTTGTTAAAATACAATTTTAAATTGTTCAATTCTTTCTATTTCATAATTTTGTCAAAGTCTACTTTTTAAAGTTTTAAATTTTAAAGAAAAAATTAATATTCCATTTTGATTTGAAGAAAATCTTTTTGAACTGTTATGACATGGTGTTGCAAAGCTGATTACAGGTAACTAACATACAGTATTTTTCCATTACGACAGTGCGTGTATTCTCGGGTGTGTATAACGTATAGTTTTCTAGAGAACATCCTGTCTACGTGTAATACAGATTGATGACATTATACAACATTTCTTTTGTTAAATGTGATAAGGTATCTGTGTCCATTCGCTATTTCAACACCACTAATTTTTCGACGAGAAAAAATTAAAAAATAATTTATATGAAATTAAGAAGAAAAGTAGCAAATATATATAAACTTCAGTAATTACGCATTGAGTAAACATAATTTCAATATTGCATGAACAAATCCGTGAGAAAACGTATACATGTATGAATTAAGATGTGTTTAAAAAGACCCATTGGCTTTATTTTACACTAGGACCTAAGATAACTAGAACTAAGCAATGTTTGATGGTTGAGTGGGGACTCATTGACTGCCTTAGAGGGGTCACGTCCAGTCATGCTTCCGTGATTCCCTATATGATCTACCATTTGTTTCCCAAGATTTAGGGGGGGCGGCTGAAAAAAAAACGAAATCCGCCTCTGCTAATTGGGAAGTCATTTGGTCTGATACACACATATATATAAATATACCTCTGTGGCGGACCCAGTCATGTGAAAAAGGGGGGTCCCAACCCAGGACAAAAGGGGAGGGGTGGTTCCAACCATATGTCCCCATTCAAATGCATTGATCGTTCAAAAAAAGGAGTGGTTCCAACCCCCCGAAACCCTCCCCCTGGATCCGCCACTGATACCTAGTATGCATATGACTAAGAACAGCTTTAAATAAATGCATATAAAATAATGGTACGTCTAAAAACCGTTCAGGATCTCTTGGTTGCATGCACACAGGACATTAAGTAACTTAGGACATGTATATATAATAGTGAGAGTTCAGGGTATACATTCGATTGATATAAAATTATTTTATAATTTTGTAATTTTTGTTTTGGTAAAATCAGAGACATATAATACATGTATTGAGACATATATTATACACGTACATATAATACATGTGTTTCTGAAAAAAATCAAACCATCTTTAAAGAAGTTATTTCAGTTTGAATCGACTGTCTTTTGCATTAGGGTTCCAAAACGTTAATGTTATTTACAAATGCCAAAACCTGCAAATATATTTTAGGCAGAAAGAATTATTTATATTCGGTGATTTTTACACTAAACGTTTTTGTAATTTGTTTTAAAAATATTAAAAAGTACATGTACATCGTTTTTTCCAGATTTGTATAGTTACTGGTTTAATTAAGTCCCCTTGATGAAATTTAAATTGCGAGACGCTAATTAATAAACTATCTATCTATCGGCATGCGCCGTTATTTGGGATACGTCACGGATGACCTATGGTCACATTCAATACGATGTAATATACAATCATCATTTGAATTTGGTCAATTGATCTTTAATAATTAGGACTAATTGGTGATGGCAGAGAATATGTCGCTGGTGAGGGTTAAAAACATATAGAAGTAAACTTTGCCAAAAAAAGGTTTCCTTGGAAAAAATTATGAAAATATATGAACATGCTAAATATTTTTTTCTTTCCGAAATAATAATTAAAGACGTTTAGAAATAAAAAAAATTTCACAGTTGGGAAATTTTCAATTCAAGTTATTTCATTTTGAAAACGTTGAAAATATAGATCTTATTCGATGTACAAAAATGTGGGCCGCTTGAATATCAACTTGTGAAACCCTGCTTAATTTGGGTTTGTCTACTTTCGTCTTTTTATATTGCCAATCATTCTATAATCAAGGATTTGTACAAGGCCTTGATATAATATAATGAATCTCATCGCCAATATCACCATAATTACATAAAGAACAGCTACAATATTGTCCTAAAGAGTTTGCCATCTAACAATTCAAAAAGAAATGTTGAGTCGAAACTGAGGTACCAAATCTATAAAAAGAATCACTATTTAGTCGAAATTAAACTGTATGTATTCTTTTTTTCAAAACTCCTGAAATAGTTTAACATTATCTATAGAGAGCTTACATATGCAAATCTTTTTAGAAGTATGTGAGCGTAAATATAATTTGTTTATTATCCCCCCCCCCTTTTTCCTTTTATAAAATTTAATTGTAAACGATTTTCTTTCTTAATTTGTGTTTGCTCATTAACTGGGGTTCATGCTGTCAAAAAACAAAAATGTCTCCTTGTGTATAAGTTATTGATAAGAATTTTTTTTTTGAAGCCGCCAGAAGAATAACGGTACGCCTAAACACCGCTTGAAGAACCTCCTGATTGCACTAATGACATATATACGAAGTGCACTCAGGACCCTTTATAGTCATCGCACACAGGATGGATGCATATATTCGTCATACCAGAGACCTATAATACATAATTATGTCTCTGGTTATACGCTTCTTATTTTACAGTTAAATTTGGGAGAATTTGAAATCGAACTTAGATAGATATGTTAATTCTTATAAAATAATGAGGGCACGTGTCACTGATTACACAACTACTGAGCCATGAACTATCCAATCAACAAAATTTATTTGATTATCTTTATTGTTGTTTATTGATTGTGTTGTTAGTACAGTGTGACCATGCGGGAAGTAATATTGTGACGTTTAAAATGAATATCACGATGATTTAAGATTTTCGTATTTTATTAAAATTTCGTTCCATTAATTTTTAAGTTTTATTCTTAATTTAATTATCCTGTCCTGGACCAGTAATTAATTCTTTGTAAGATTTTGAAAAGGGAAATAAATGTTCATACTTTTAAAGAATTTATATTAATTAAAGTTTGTATATGGAATCCGTTCTTAACTGTAAAAGCCGTATTTTTCAAACAATCAAACTAATATACGATGTAGTTAGATGTTATTTCTCATGTTTATCGAACTTGTCAAGGAATTTTATTTTTGAGTTATACGAATGTTTTCAGAAATCCGCATTTATTGAGGTTTTTCTCTCTAATTAAAGTCGTTTTGTCCAGTTTCACAAGCCTGAAACGAATTTCAATGTGAACATAAATTCTGAAAATGAACTTGTCTCCGTTTTCGTCTCCTTTTTTGAAAATTATGATATTTTGAGTATAATTATTTCTAAACAATATGTAAGTTAGATTGTAGTAAGATTCTAAACTTAATTTAAAAAAAATGATTTTTGTTACAGCGAGAAAGATTTTTTCGAAGACAGTCTATTGACACGAAATCCGTTCAAACCACAACTAAGTCTTCGTGCACAGATTTCCGTTAAGGTTAAACTGAATATTGTACATACTTGTCTTCTCTTGTATAATGGTTTGTTGAGATTAAAGATATACAAATTCAATAAAATTTGATATTCAGTCAACATTGTGTTTGTTTAAAAACTTGATTTAGAGAGAGAGAGAGAAAAGAATCACACTGAAAAACAAAAATCGAACTTGTTACAGAAAAAAACTACAAAATAATTTTCTCTTATTCGTGAACTACAAAACACAACAAATTAATTTACCCGTCATCATGAAAAATAAACTGAAAAAGTACATCGAATGAGATATTTTATTTTTTCTATATATTTGCAAATTCATGTTAAAGGTAAAACTGAACTAACAATACAATTCCTAAAAAAATCATGGCTCAGTAGTTGTGTAATCAGTGACACGTGCCTTCATTATTTTATAAGAATTAACATATCTATCTCAGTTCAATTCAGGCGGGGATCCAGAGGGGGGCGGGGGGTTCCGGGGGTTGGAACCCCCCTTTTTTTTTGGCCGATCAATGCATTTGAATGGGGACATGTAGTTGACCCCCCCCCCCCCCCATTTTGTCCTGGGTTAGGACCCCCCTTTTTAAAATGTCTGGATCCGCCCCTGCGATTTCAAATTCTACCAAAATTTAACTCTAAAATAACAAGCGTATAACGAATATAAACATCCATCATGTTTGCAGATACGATGACGGTAACGGGTCCTGAGTGCACTTTGTATGTCCTGAGTGCACTCAGTAGGTCCTGAGCGGTTGTTAAGACGTACCCGAAGAATAAATCATTTCCTGAACCTAAAATACATTTAACTGTAATTAAAGAAAATTCGCCTAAAACATTCTCTCATATATTTAAACAATGGTAAAATAATTAATCCAACGACTTTCTGTCTGTTTACTTATACTTTTCTTGTTCAGTAAATTTTCAAAAACAAAATTCTACACTTTTTACCTAGATTTTTTTCTCTGTCTCGAAGCCGCAACCGGTGACCCCGTATCAAACATAGCGACCAACACCTCACATGACGTATTCTCGATGTTGAGGTATAGTTGACAATATACAATCAAATTTATCAATATACAGCAAGTAAGTAATTTGGTGTTGAATGCCAGTAGATCAGAATTTATTAATTGAACTTTACCTGTTAAAGGGGCACTAGCTGCCAAATTCATGTTCTTCATCGATTTGAATAAAATTCACATAACGTGTATATAGTGTTGAATTGTTTATCAAAATGTGACGCACAATCTTGGCTGATATGCATAAAACCATTATATTTCATGACACTGCATGAAAAAGAAATTGACTTATCGCATAATACCAGAACCAGAGACATATATATTGTATCTAATATCTCTGCCAAAACTAAAAAATAAACTACCGTAAGTCCACATAAGAGGGTATGGATGTGAATTAACAGAATAGAGGACAAAGGACAAAGAAAAAAAGGAATAAAGAATAGTGAAAGAAAGAGAATAATGTTGAAAAAGTGTAAGTTATTAAAAATATAACTAAAAAAAGACAGAAAAAAGACACCCCCGCCGAGACGAGCCTTACATGCAACTGTTATTTGACGTTGCCGAGTTATTTTAAGGGCATACGATACAGTTTTGATCCTGCATTTACAAGTTCATGAGAATTTGCATATAGGCTATTTTTTACCTGAATAAATCAAATATGTAATAAAAAATATACCTTCATGTGCTACTTTTTGAGTAAAATGAGGTCGAAATTTTGTATACTTGCTCGAAATTCAGATTTGTGGCCGTAATTTCTTTTTTGTTATAAAAAATAAAAACAAATTGTTTTTTTGTCAAATAATCGGTAATTTCTGTATTTTTTAAATATCTTTAAAAAATATGCAATGTTTTATTCAGAAATAACCCATATTTATCAAATGTTCATGAATTGAGAAAAAAACGTAATTTTTTACTTCATGTTTATCACAATTTATAAAAATCCTCTATTTACAGTTTATTAAAATTTGGGTCACACAATCTCCCTGCAAAATGAAACCAAATGTCGTTTTGAAAAATAGGGGTCCAGGAACTCGTTTTCAAATTAAATCAGTTTGAATGATAAAAATCAGTCGAAAAATACATCTTTCCCCGATAAGTCTGAGTTTGACGTCGCGAAAAATAACAAATTACGTTAGCAACGTCATAACCTTTCATGTAACTGTATCGTATGCCCTTAAGATTAAGACATGTATTAGTAGTCAGCCCGTAAAGCCTCTTGCACCAATTTGAGGATTACCCAAGGCAGGGACATATATATTATATGTCTCTGCCCAAGGTTAATTTTACGGCGGCTCATTTTATTTTGGCTTAGAAATAATCATAATTGACAAGTTTCCTTCCCCTGCACTTTCGATCCCACATGACGGTGATTTCAAATAAGACATTGATACATTACAACACTTGCCGTCAGTATTTGAATATATTGATTAAGAAGGTATAGAAGATTAATGCACGCACACTATTATCCACCACTGGCCTAAATAGTTAGTCCGCAAACAACGAGGGTCATTAAAACCCAGCACTTTGAACACAGCCAACGGCATGGTGTGAATCTGAAAGCTTCCCACTATCCATTTCTACCAAAACTTTTGCCTTTCATTTATCAAAAATGAAATATGTTGATATTAATGGTATACATGTATAAGAATTATTGGGGAATTCAAACCATTCCTATTGTAAGTGATAAAACTAAATTTATATCAGGGTGATTGAAATGAGGGAAAAAAAGAGAGGATCAGGAGTTAGGGCCCCCTGTTTGGGAAAAAATTTGGTTGATTAAATATGGAATCACTGTGGCATGGCAGGAGCAGGCCCCTCTTAGGCAGTCGGTGGGCCTCCCCCCCAAAAAAATTCTGGATCCACTACTGTGGTCGTCAGTTGTATTATCTTTTTAAAAAAAAAATACACCTGTGTTTAGTGTATATATATCTAAAGTGTAAATCAAGGGAAAATAATGTAAACTATCTGTGCAATGGGACCTATTAAAAGGTATTGGGGGGGGGGGGGGAGGATGAGTCCATGGGAGGTAATCCCCACCCCCTTCAATTTGAGAATATGCTATTATCTTGTAAAAGGTACGGATCCCCACCCCTAAATCATATTAGTTCTTGAATGGGACGATAAAACAAATGAAATTAAATTAAAAGGAGGTCTTTGGGGGTTACCCAACCCTGTTCAATTTGAGAATGAGCTCTTATCTTGTGAACGATCCAGATCCCCACCCCTAAACCATATATATTCTTGTCGGGGACAATAAAATTAATGAAATAAAATAAAAGGGAAGTCCCACCCCCTCTAGTTTGAAAACTTGTAAACGGTCAAGATCCCCACCCCTAAACCATATACATATATTCTTGTATAGAACAATAAAACAAATCAAATGAAATATAGGGAGAGTCCATTGGGGTCACCCCCACGGTCCACCCCTACATGTTTGAGAAACTTTTAAATGGTTGAGATCCCCAGTGGTTAGGTGAAAAAATTTCTGGATCCCTGTTTCCCACCCTCAAACCATCTATATTCTTGTATGACACAATAAAACAAATCAAATGAATATAGGACCATCCCCTTTGTCTTGGGTTGGGAACCCCCGCTTTTTAAAATGGTTGGATCCGCCCCGGCATACCATCTAGCTAGCTATAAAGGCTTTAAAAATATGAAATCAAACAAGGAAATTAACAGTGAAGGCAACTGTTTTGAATTTAAAAAAAAGCCTTTTACATAAATATAACAATGTTAAATTTTTTATGCATTTATTTTTGCTTACCGTATTTTCAATAATGGACAAAATTGCATGATTCAATATTGTAATTTAAGAAAAATCAGCATACATGTTATAAAATGGGAAGTGGAAACTAGGAATTTGACAAAGAGACAGCAACCCAATCAAAGCAGACAACGACCGAAGGTAACCTATGGGTCTTCAATGCAGTGAGAAGATTTCAGCACTGGTCTTCAGCTCATAAATATGTATCAGAAATGAAAATGAGATACAGCTTTCAGTTGTATTAATAAAAACCTCACAATAAGTTCTGAATATCAGAATATACAGTATTGCAAGATTGTCTCAAAATGTACACACAGAGCTGAAAAACTGTAAAATTAATCATGCTTATTTAACATTAAAGTCCATGGAGTCCATCTAAATATGCATACTCTCGTACAAAGGAATATAAGTATGCAATAGACATCAAGTTTTCAAAAATAAGAGTATCTATGCCATTAATTTATGACAAGATTTTCAATCAAGTAATAATTTCGGTTTGTTTAAATATTTTGGAGGTTAGTATGACCTCCTTTTTGGTGATGATATTTTCGTTTTAAAGTTGAGAAAATTGTTTGTACCAACAAAAATAAAAACGCAAAGTCAATCTAGAATTATGTTTTTATCATTTTTTTTATGTTTAGGTTGTCAGCAAGATGAAAAGGACAAGTATGCAGTTCAAAATTCAAAATGTGGATAAGCTGAGGTTCAAGGTCTTACCTTTGCAGATTTTCATATTTTGCATGAATGAATTCAAAGGTTATATGATGGATGGCAGAGAAAGAAAAAAAAAACTTTTCAATTATCCTGCTCCTGGATAAATGTAAAACATCTTGTTTTTCGGTAAGTTTTATGCTCTGTTTTGATAGTGTTAGCGCATTCATCTGTCCAGTCTTTCCTCTAAATTGTATCCTCTTAAGTTTTTGGTGAGTGTTCGCCATGAATTTCAGTAAGTAACTTGTGGATTTACATGTATATACTCAAAATTGAGTACTAATATTAATGGGATTTTAGCCTGACATCCTGCCAAATGCTTGTTAATCATGTTTATGTTCCAGAACATACAAGTATTTGGACTGTACGCATACAGCATTGTACAGTCTGCCCAATTTTAAGAAGTTGGTCAAGTTTATTAGAAACAAATGTACAGTACAGATCAACATAACTGAAATCTTTGACTTTAATAGATTAATACAAACAGTTTAATTGCAATTAAAATAAAAACACATGTTTGGTCGAGCTGGTACCAGACAGTACAAGTATACTTAAATGGTCTGACTGTACAAATATGGTGGGACTGTAAGTTCTGGACCGTAAACGTAAGATCCAAATACTGATATGGTCTGGAACATTGATACATGTCTTAAAATTAATATCAAACACATTGGTGTTTTTGAACTTGGTAATAAGTTATTTGATAGAACTATAATGTTTTGGGATATCATAATCAAAAATATCCCATTTTTACTTTTAATAAAGAAGAAGATTATTGATGTATGTATAAATGTATATTAAAATGAGACAGCAAGCCAACAACACAAAAAATAAGGATGAAACATACATATTTTTTTTGTATCAATATTATAAATTCCAATATGTTCAAAGAGTTCAAGGTATTTTTTCATTGAAAAAAAACACAAATTGTAATCTGTCAGAACTTCAAAAGCTTAAAGAAATATTGTTTCTGTTGTCTACATTTTGTATAATATATTGCAAATTCTGGTGAAGATTATGAATAATGGAATGTTATTATAGTTGTCAGTTTTAACATTGATCTTTATACTGTATATTCATAAATATTGCGTGCATTTATTATTGCGATTCTGTCATTTTAGACTTAAATGCGATTTTAAATTTTACGATTTTGAGAAAAATCTTGTTTAATCCATATATAAAAATATTTCATAATGCGAGTTTAAATTATTGCGTTTACAACTCCGTTGCATTTTTCACAATAAAAAAAAACTCACATTAATTCTGAATTTACAGTATATATATTATGTATATAACTTGGGAAAATACCCAAATGTTATCAAGAAGAACAAATTAATTGATTGTTATATGGTATTAGAATAGGAAGATGTGGTATATATTGCTAATTTGACAACCCTCCATCAGAGACCAAAGGATGTAGGCAGTTAGCAACTGATGACTAGTGGACAACCTTTAACAATCAGTAAAATCCATACCGCATAGCTATTTTTATTGAAAATCATATTATTGCTACATGTATGCAAACAATTTTGTATTATAATAATACAAAATTGTTTGCATACATGTAGCAATAATATGATTTTAACAGTATAATACATTACTTTAGATTTTATTGGTTCTTTTTCAGAAGGATTGAAATTCACCACCTAGAATAAATGGAGAAAACATAAAAACAAGACCAGAATAAATATAAAGACAAAAGTTGGATCAGTTATTATTTACATCACTCAGTCAATGATTTGAAGTTCTTTTAAATACAAAAAAATATTGAAACCAAAATAATGTCAAAGTTCTGTGCTGAATGACCAAAAAGTGGACTATACCATCAAACAATGCTGGATGATAAGAAACTATTAATGTTTTGTGTTGAGGGAAATTGTGAAAAAAAAATAGAATTACTTAAATAGCTACTAGTATTTTAAGCCTAACAATAGAGTTTTTATTGATTTCAAATGGGAAATAATTGTGTTTTAAGAAAGTATTCTATAATTCATGAATAAACATATATTGATACTTACATTATCTGCTTTGTTGTTTAAAAGTTTAGTTTTGAACAGTTATAGAACAATATGCTAAATTAACATTTCCCAAGAAAAAAAGATATTCAATTAAAAAGATTCATATTATAATAATTTACTACCAAATAAAATACATTGTAACATACACATTACTGTATGTTTATATCTATATATTTACAATTAGAATCCCATAGGATTTTAATTTGTCCCATGGGATATTAAAAATCCCATGGGATAATAAAAAATCCCATGGGATTTTTTTTGTCCCATGGGACAACAAATATCCCATGGGACTACAATTATCCCATGGGACCAAAAAAAATCCCATGGGATTTAACCAAAATCCCATGGGATAATGGTCAATCCCATGGGATTTTGCCCTGTCCCATGGGATATTGAAAATCCCATGTTTTTATAATTCAAATTGCAAAATAAATATGAAAGAAACAGTAGAAAACCAATGAAATTATTGAATCCCATGTAATTCCGCACATTTTGGTCATATACATGATATTGTAGCTTTTGTTTGAGGCGGCGGCGGATTTGCAAATGAGTGTTTTGCAAATTAAAAGTGTCCAGTGTTCTTGAGTAATAGTAGTCTTAATAGAAGATATGAATTATTTTTGCTTTAAGATATCTTACATGAGGATGACGATGAGGAATAAATGTCTTTATGAATTATTTCATTGCAGTTTCATATAAAATATACCATTACTTAATATAAATTCAATCTTTCTGGCATATACAATGTATGTCAAATATGACACTTGTTTTTTGTCACACATTTGTCATAGCCTTAATTCATAGAACCAAAACTAACAAGAAATTAAAATAAACTGTTGACACAGAGATATAACTTGCCAGTCTACAAAAAATATTTGAAAAGACAATCTTATTGACAGCAACATTTCACCAATTCAAAATCACTGGACCATGACCAAGGGGGCAAGACCTTAAAAATGCCCCCAAACAGATGTGTTCTGATTTTTATGCAACTGTTTAGAAAATATAATTGATCTATTACAAGCTAGGCAACAAGGACTTGCAAAAGCTGTTAAATTGATTTGAACTAATAGTAAAGCAACTCTATTGAAACAAACATTGATCTATCACAAGTATTTACTCTCAACTCACTCATGCAGAAAACTTATCAGTTGCTGACGCATTCTCCTCCATTGTTGCCACAGTGACTCTCAGAAAAGCAACACCAATGTCCTACTTTTATCGACTTTTGTTCCAGAGGAGACATTATGAAGATGTGGTATAATGCCAATGAGACAACTCTCCACAACAGACCTGATGACATGTAAATTAACATGGCATCATATCTATGATAGTTGCCAAATAAAACTAGCTTTATTACAAAAGTACTTGATAAGAAGTTAAACTATTTTCCACCTTTCAAGCAACCAAATAATGGCTATACTCATACTTCTTTTGTTATTTTTGATTATACTTTCATAATTTACAATTAATGTACTAATTAATGGTTTATATTTTCAGTGGACAAGGATTACTGTCACCAAGCAACTTGTGAATGTGACAAAAATTTGGCGTACTGCCTTGGACATAATAACATTTATTATAATAAGGAGCTTCAATCAAAATCCAAGTTATTACGGTTTATTCATAACGCAGCACACTTTTTGACAAAAGGTCGAATTTAATAATTTTGAAAGTATTCAATGTACTGTGTACTTATGTAAAGTTATTTTCGAAATATTATATCAATAATACACACTTATTGTCAACTAATAAAGGATTTTATTCAATCATAGTTCAATAATTATTTACTGTTACTAAAAATCACTTCTTCTTAATTTATGAAATATGGAAACAAACTATTTAAGGGTTTTTCACATTACATCAAAACAAGTTTTTTTAAACACAATTAAAATAATCTTAATTGCACTTTAAGGCCAGTAACAAATAACTAAGCATACAGTATTAAGCTAATTAAACATTTAATTAGTAATAAGTTATCCATCAAATCATGGTGTCCCTCTGCAATGAAAAGTAAAGAGAGAAGTATAAAAGATCGCAACCATTGATATATTGATTGCTGTTAAAGGTCTTGAGACATCATGACATCATGGCAAATTAAACAATAAAAGTGCTTGTAAGCACTGAGGGTACAGATTGCTTCAATTTATCAGAAGGAAGTGATATTAAATATTGCATCAATGGTTGTAGTTGATTAAACAGCAGTTCTAGACAAAGGAAGATAACTCCAGTTTTTAAAGATAGCTTTAACAGTGACTTCATTTATATTTTAAAAAAACAGATATTAAGATTCCTAGAAGTTGCAAAAGTTATGTAATTTTCTTGACAAGTATATCATCATTTTGTGCCTTGAATATCTGAGCATATATTTGATGAATTACTTGAAATGATCATGGAAAGGATGTATAGAATGCTAAGATCAATGCACTATATTTTGTGTAGTAAAAAAAGGCAAGACAAGCATGCAACAGCCTACAAAACACTACACGGAAAACGTAAGACTGAGCAAAAGTGACTCCAAAAACTAGGGTTATCTTTAAAAGTGCTCAGCAAATTTTACCAAATATCTTTGGTTGAAACTGACACTCTGTATTTTGAAATCTTCCAAGTGCCTCCAACAACTGGTCACGTTCTTCTTTCTTCAACATATCTTTTGTTTCTGAATAGTAAATATAACTTTCACTTTTCTCAACAACTTCTTTATCGAAGAGTTCCGCCAAATGCTTATAACTGATTACTCAGCAATGTTAATGTTACCTAGAAGTAAATAATAATATTTTGAAGTAATTACATGTATTAATATTTACATTAGATGAATGTTTCATTATTATACATTATTGTAGCGATTTTAGTTTGACAGTATAATTATTATGTAAGATATCTTTTTATTTATATATTTGGATTAAATTACATTTCTACAGGGCAATGCCCAGTATTTTTATTTATTTGAACGGTATCTATATTACTTAAATTCACCGCCCGGTATCTTAAGAACCTTCCGGTAGCCCATCTTTGGAACCGTCGGGGTACCGTCCGGAACCCCATCTTTGAAACTATCAAGGTACTGCCCGGTAGCCAATCTTTAGAACCGTTGAGGTACCGCCCGGTATCTTAAGAACAGCCCGGTACCCCATCTTTGGGACAGTCGGGGTACCGCCTGTAAATATGTATATAAGGGGATGCGAGAGAGATTAGAGTGTAATAGAAAGAGAATAGAGAGATTTGAGATTGTTAGTTAGAAGTGGTGAGAGTAATATTGTGTTAGTGAATTAGGATTATTGTTCAACTGTTTTATTATGTCAAACTGATATACATTTAACAGATTACATAGTGATTTGAATTGAAACTTTGTGTTGTGGTTTGTTTTCTTTGTGCCATTTGAATATGGATTTCACGTAATTTACGCTACCAAAATAACACATCGACAAACACGAATCCATACAAAAACGACAACGCTACATTATTTTGATAGGCTAACAGTATCACAAAAAAGTGCACAGGTAAATAAAAGAAAAACTTGATAGTAATCGTGTTTTCGTGTGATCATAAAGGAAAAATGTAATTATAAGTATTGCATGCTTCTTTAAGTAATTTCATAGGATTGTAAAAGCTTTGATCATGCGTATACTTTTAGAATAAAGCGCTTCCGTGCTTCATACAAAATGTACTTTAGTGTCAGACTTATGATAAAATAATAAAATACATATATATTGAGAATAGAAACGGTGAATGTGTCAAAGAGACAACAACCCACCTTTGATAAACTATATTTATCCAAAATTTCTACTTTTCCCGTTGTTTTAAGGGGCGTATTATGAGAGGGAAAAGAAACGACACAACTATAACTAAATATCTGTCTCTGAGGAATGCTCTCCTTATTCGGGAGCACATTGATCATGGATTTGTATAGTCTGTCTCACTATACAAAAACATTACTTTAATGTATTGGAATGTTTTAAATGTGTTCAGCGTGTTCAAGGTTTACGATTTTCAGTTACAATATATTTGAAGGATGTATACGTACATGTACGGATGTTGCCTAGTCTTTTTTGATGTTGTATTATATTTTGTTATACCTGTACATGATCATACATGTACTCATTCACTCAGTAAAATTAAACAGTAGTGTACACTACAATGACCTGCTACATGTACCTTACTTTGTTAATTCCGCCCCTGTCAGTTCAGACTTAT
Source organism: Mytilus edulis (assembly GCF_963676685.1). Lineage (NCBI taxonomy): Eukaryota > Metazoa > Mollusca > Bivalvia > Mytilida > Mytilidae > Mytilus > Mytilus edulis. The sequence goes on along the minus strand of NC_092348.1, from coordinate 45,254,853 downwards.
GCTATATACATAGATCAACATCCTATCCGTACTTCAACATATGATCACATATCGATAATCTAAATATTTACACTATTTAATTAAATTGCTAAAATATCTCAGGCTGCAAAACTAATTGCTCGTCTTCCCGCTCTCAAATGTCCCCTACAAAACAGTACATAAAGTATGAAAATAATATCATTTAAAAGAGCATTTAAGACTGCACTTTTTACTTACAAACAGGTCTATAATAGAGGTATTCAAAATAATTTTTGAAATAAAATTTTAGAGAAGTTGATTTTCCATTTTTTTAAGTCTGAAAGTTACACTTTTATTGAAAAACGCCCATATATGATCATCCATATATGGTATTTTTTCCAATGATATAAAAAAAAAAAGTTCCTATACAAAGGATAAGATATTTCACAATGCAAGTTCCCAATGGATTTTTTTGTATATACTAAGTTCTTCGAAACAAATATTGTGGACAATGTTTTGACATTTTTCACCAGTATGAAACTTCGAATTGCCGGGAACTTTTGTTATCACAGTTCCCTATAATAGACATTCTGATTTCGTTTATGGTAGCAGAAAGGAAATACAAGTACTATATATACCATGGTTCTTACGAGTTAACATATTTAAACAAACGAATCCGAAGGATGAGTTTGTTTAAATATGTTTATGAGTAAAACAAATGGTATATAAAATTTGTAATTTATATAAATAGAAATGTCAGCTTTGAAGACCTTGAACTAATATTGGAAATTGATCACGTTACAGTTCTATCCAATGAAATGTAAGCTCGCGCGAGTCACGTTTGCGCCTCGTGTATAATCTGCGTATTTCATTAAGAAACCCCGCATAATTTGCAAAAAGAGAAGAAAATGGAAGAAATTCCCGATTTATTAGATTTTGAGGAAAGCGAACTAATTATAATGGCAACTGAAACGGAACACGATGTTCATTTATCATTAATTGCGGCCGAAATAGAGGAAGATATTACTTTAAACATATTTTATTTCAAAAAATCATGTACATGGCATACACATATAAATACAGTGATAACATATTACAAAAGGATTCGGAAACAAGGTTTCCCTTATATTAATCCGTCTCCCTGTAGAAAAAAGATAAAGGGAAATAACTGCAAATAAAAAAGTAGATTTTTTTTTCATCAGATCTTTCCTATATATATATATGTACCGGCGGCGGAGTGTGTTTACAGGACTTTGTCAAGACTGTCTCACCCAATTACGATCTTTGTCATGCACGAACGACGCTATTAGCCAAAACGCTTCGAATCTACCAAAAATTGTTGCACTTGTTTAAACACGAGTACATTTTCCTCTTGATTGAGGTTATTGCAGCCAAATAGGAGTGTTTCTATATTGTATGGGAAGGGAATTTTTTCTATCGTACGTTTTCGGACAAGGGAGTAATTATTACACTCGAGGAGAAAATGCTTACTGCTCTCGATTCTACCACAGGTACAGTTTTTACTTTCTACAAGATTTCTCTTAAATAAATGTTCGTTCAGATTGCTACAATCCATCCGAAGTCTGGCATGAAGTATTTGTCCTTTCCTGTCTCCATAAAAATAATAATTTGGCATTTCTCTTACATTTTGATTAAGGTAACCTTTAAGTGTTAACTTAGATGGACTTAGTCTGATATCGTCCGGAATAGCATTCCAGGATCGAATAACTGAGGGGAGAAAAGATTTCTGGTAAAATGCAGTTCTACACTTTATATGTTGCGTGTCATTCGTTCGTCGTGTGTCATAATTATGAATATTGAACAATTGTTGAGGGATAATGTCGCTTAAATAATCAGGGGTCTTATTGTGAAACATTTCTTGAAATTTTATAATTTTGTGTTTTTTACGTCTTTCTGATAGTAACTCCCATCCTGTTTCGTCGTATAATTTATTTATGGACGATAACTTAGTACCACCAGTAACTATCCTAGCCGCTTCAAGTTGCATATTTTCTAGTTTGTCACTTAAATAGTCTGGAATGTTGTCCCAAATGATATCTGTATATTCAAATAAAGGTCGGATAAAACTTAAATATATAGTTTGTAAATACTTTCTTTTCAATTTGAATTTCAAGGCACGAAATAAATTTAATCTAGGTGTTATCTTTTCAATTATTTTATTGACATGAGAATGCCATGAACCATCCTCATGAAAAATTAAACCAAGGTGTTTATGGCTTTCTACTTCTGAAATCATATCATCATTCATATAAAGAGGTGGATGATGGGGTTTAACTGATTTCTTGGAAACTGTCATAGCTTCAGTCTTTTTTGCATTAAAATTTACCAGCCATTGGACTGACCAATTGTTGATAGTCTCTATATCAGAATTAAGTTTGCTCGCTGCTGCATATTCATCTTCAACTACTGTGAAAAGGGAAGTATCATCAGCATATAGTTTTATGTTACAGTCTATGTCGTTTACAATGTCATTTATATATACTAAAAAAAGTAAGGGGCCTAATATTGATCCTTGAGGGACGCCAGCATTTACACCAAAAGTATCAGAGGATTGACCTGAAATAACAACTTTTTGTTTCCGATTTGATAAATAGCTCATAAACCACTTTAATAGGTTGTCTCTTATTCCAATATTTTCAAGTTTATAAATAAGACCTTCATGCCAGATTCGATCGAAAGCACGACTTATATCAAAAAAGACAACACGAATCTCTTTTCCTGCGTCAAGAGCTTTGCCAAATAAATCTGTTATGTGTAAGAGTTGGTTAATTGTAGAATCTCCAGGCATGAAACCTGACTGGGCACTTGTTATTATTTTATGTTTTGTTAAAAAGTTAAAGAAGTGCTTAAAAACACAACGTTCCATACTCTTACCAATGATCGACAAAAGTGATATCGGTCTATAGTTTGATACCACGGCAGTTCTCTATCACCACTTTTGAAAACTGGTATAACGCTTGCTAATTTCCAGGTTTCTGGATACACAGCTTCACGTATAAATTTATTGAAAAGCTGAGCCAGGGGCCTACTTAACTCTCGAGCAGCATACTTCAGAAGCCTACCGCTAATTTCATCAGGGCCCGTCGCTTTAGTGACATCTAACAAAGACAAGTGATCAAACACTTCCTCTTCGGTTATTATAATATTGTTTAAAATTGGTATATCATCGGACATGGGGGTATTAGGAAAAGACGGTTTAGAATCATCCACGGTAGCTTGCTTACAAAAAAAGAGATTAAATGCGTTTGATTTTTCATTATCGTCTTCTATATATTCATTATTTACTAACAAAGGGGGGTAATTTGACGCTTTCGAAGGCTGTCCGGATAAATTTCTTAAAAGCTTCCACCAATTCTTAACATTGGTTTCTGGATTCTCTAATATATTTATTTGTTTGTTGAAAAAGTCAAGTTTAGCTGTTTTTATGAAATTTATGCATTGATTCCTAACATACCGAAATTATCGCCAAGAATCAGCAGTATTTTTCTTTTTTGCCATTTTATGAAGTCTTTTTCGGCGCCGAATTAGTTTTTTTATATGACCAGTTAGCCATGGCGGGTCTTGAGATCTAAACTTGACAAATTTACAAGGTATATGTTTTGCAGCTATTTTTAATATAGTTTCTGTATTTTTTGTCGCGGCAACATTTACGTCATTATTATTAATAGTATCATCCCAATTAACTTCACTTAGATCAAATTTATATTTAGTTAGGTCTGCGTGGTCATAGTCCCAAATCTTCCTATTAAAAACTTTATTTGGTGTTTTTTTAATGTTTATTATGCCACTCACAGGACAGTGATATCTTACATTAGCTTCCAAAATATTATCACCGACTTCAGTATATAAAAGTATGTCAGGATCATTTACTAAAATTAAATCCAGTAAAGATGAACTGGTCTCGCAGAAGAATGTCGGCTGATCAATTGCTTGGTTCAGGCCGTTTTGCAAAATAATATTTGTAAGTTTTGTGTTTCGATAATTCAACAAATTTTCGTTGAAATCGCCCGTTACTACTATTTTATCAATACCCGAATTGAAAGCATTTTCTATGGACAAATTCATATTATCCCAGTATTGCGCATTAGAATCAGGGGGTCTGTAAAATACTCCAAACAGACATTTACATTTTTGTGTGTTAATTTCTATCCAGAGACACATAAACTAAGACCCCACCACAGATTTTGTCTCCATCCCGATCCTTTCGATATGGATTTTTAAAATTATCTAATTTTAATTGGCTATCAGCTATGCCGGACTTGAGCCATGTTTCGGTAAGTAAGATTATGTCCCTGTCCCCCAGCTCAGCTTCGACTATAATAGATTTTTTAAGGAGCAGACTTTGTATATTTAGGCATGAAAAAGTCAAAAGATCTTTATAACGATAAAAATCTAACATATCAGTTGAACTATCGTTATGGTTATGCAGGTAGTTATTCGGTGAGTCGGACGGTGGCCCCGGATTTAGTTCGATATCACCTGCCGTATAAATAATAAGAAAAATATATAAAAATAACTGACAAATCGATAAACAAATGTCATTTGTATTTTCATATCTACCCATCAAAGGAGTTGCTTTTTTGGTGTCTAAAACCCATCTTGTACTTTTTAAATACGAATTCAAACTTGATAGCAAATAGGTAGAACAACTTTGATTTTTAAAATTTGTTTTTAATTCGAAGTATAAATATATTGTGAGAGCCTTTGTGCCAATTTGGGCAAACAAATTAACTAATATAACGGTATGTAAATCGATCGAGTGAGACAGTCGAGTAGACCTGACATAGTGTAGCCCAACACGTGCCCTATATGTATTTAGGTCACTTCCCATTGTTTACATTTAGTGTAGACGAATATATTACAGAACAAAACACATGTTGGGAGCACTACAATAATAATAATATTAGTGGTAAGAAAATGATAAGTATAACACTGATTCACACATCCGAGGAAGATATTCAATTTAGGCGAGTGATATGAGAGCCAAATTTACATTTTTAATGCACCTACCTAACCACCCTATCCTATAAGTATTTGCTTTATCAATAAGAAAGTTATAAGTGTTATTTGTCTTCTAGAAATAGTAACAACGTATACTGTATGTACGGTAGAGTATGGTACAGTATGCTATTAGCTTTTTACAACAGACTTCAAGTAAATATTTTTTCGGAAGCACTCAAGTCCTCATTCGGAACATGACAGCATCATGTTTATGAAGCGGCCATATTATCACTGATACTGCGGTTGGAACCCAAATAAAGCAGAGAGTCATACATTTGTTTATGGTAAAGCTATCCTATTCTGAGGATTGCAATTTATTATAATTATTATATAGATAATATAAAGGAGAATATGGTCAAAAGTTTTCGTCACCTAGACATCTACATCAACATTTGATCATTTCATATAGAAACACATTTTTTTCAATAATATCTGGAATGACATGGTTGTATTTTAACAAATAAGGTGTTGAAAGACACATAATCGTGTAAAGAATTATTGTGTAATGCACTACCGTCTAGTCTACATGGTCTAGACCCCTCATTACGCCTTGGGGGGGGGGGGGGGGGGACATGAAAATACCAGGCGTCCGCCGGTCGTGTTCTGAGACTGAGGTCCTGTTAGTGCTCTCACAGTCAGGTCTGTACAATTGTAACCACATTTGATATAACTTATACTCTAGGTTAATATCAACAATATCCCTGACAAGTTCTAAAATGGTGGGCAATCAACTTTTTTAAAGAGTTATTCCCCTTGGAAATATTAAATTTGTAGAAAATAGCCTTGATAGCACTCTAACAGACCTGTACTACAGCCATACAATTCTTCTCTGATTATTTTATAAAACTCATCATACTTTAAGTTAATATCTGCAAAATCTTGGACAAGGTCCATAAAGGTGTCAAATCATCTTTTCTCAAAGAGTTATGCCTCTTGGAAATATTAAATTTATGGAAAATGGCCTCGTTAGAGCTCTCACAATTACAATACTTGGCAGATTTTTACCAAACTTAAATTTTTATAGGATAGTATCAACATTATCTTGAACATGTTTTATAATGGTGGCCCATCACCTTTTTTTCAAAAGTTATGCCCCTTGGAAATATTAGATTTATGGAAAAATGCCTTGTTAGCTCTATGACAGGTACAATTCTTGCCAGATTAGATAAATCTTATGCTATAGGTTATAAACAACAATATGTCAGAATAGTTCTATAAGGCCCAAAATGTATATATGTCTGTTTAAGGTTACATGCTTAAAAAAAAATAGGGTAGGTAGGTCGGTAATTTCATTTTATTTTATTTTTTTCATTTTATTTTTTGTGACACGATTTTGAGTGTGCGGTTTCATCTTGTTGTGGGCAAAGTTGATCATGGCTGAGTTTACCCATATTTTTAATGAATGGATTATTTTTTTTGTTATTGATTTGAAAAAATGTAGGCAAAATGGTTATTTCATCACACCACTCGCAAATTTCTTTAAACAGCTATCATATTCATGATTATGAATATTAGGATGTATCAGGCAACATTATATTCACTTTTAACACAAGTTCAGTTTATTTTTCACTTTATTATGGAAATAAAATGGCTTAGGTTCAGCACTTGGTCGGGTAACCGTAAACAGACAAATATTTTTTGTTTGGCCTAATGGTGGCTGTTCCACTTTTTATGCCTCTGATGTAGCGGAGAGGCATTAAGTTTTATGTACACTGTATATCTGTCTGTACATCAGTCCGTCCTTATGTCCCATAGTTGGTTTCCATTCTCCAACTTAAGTTTGCCTCATCCAAATTTAATGAAATTAATACACAATGCTAATTACCACAAAACATAGATCAAGTTTGAATTTTATTGGCATCACTTAAACCCTCTTGCTGCCGGAGGTACACATATGTCCATACTGACTGTATCAGAGGGTCAATTATGTCCATATTTCAATTTATTCATTTCGCCTCAGTGCTGTATCTTTCAAATGACAGACTAAATTTTAAACATGATTACATGTTTCATCAATGGATCCCAAATGTAACAGTCTTTATGGAATGACATTATCGTAGAGTGGACATCTTACTTCATAGACATTGAGCTGTTGTATTTTCTGGCACATGAAATGCAGCCTTCAAAAACAATGTTTAATCCCTCAAGAGTTATGTTGGTTTAAAAATGGAAAAAATTCTAATTATTTTGTTTCTGTCCTGTAAATTAGCTTGGCTTTACCAAATAGTATGAAACTTATACCTAATACTCTAGTTTAAAAACACATATCATGTTTAAATTTTGGTTATTTCAGTTTAACTGTTCTAGAGTTATGCCTCTTTAAAATGGAAAAAAAGGCTGATTTTTTCATTTCAATTCTCTTACTTGAGTTTGTCTCATCCAAATGTTATAAAACTTGTACACAATGTTTAATATTACAAAATATAATCATTTTTGAATTTTGCTGGTGTCACCTTGCCTGTTCTAGAGTTAATTAAGCTCCTTTACAAATGGAAGAAATGCTAAAAAGAAATTTTCTGAAACTTTATCACAATGCTTATTACCATGAAATACATATCAGGTTTTGAATTTTGGTGGTGTCACCTTGCCCGTTCTAGATTTAAGCTCCTTTGGAAAAATTTCTGAATTTTTTGTTTCCATTCTCTTACTTTTAAAGTTTGCCTTAAACAAATTTTCTGAAACTTAAACACAATACTTTTTACCACAAAACTCAGATCAGGTACTAATTTGGGTAGTGTCACTTTCACTGTTCTTCAGTTATTTTTGTTTATAACTTTATATGATATGCAAGCATCATCCCATGGATACATTTCCCATTTATGTTAAAAAGTGTTATGTCTCTTGGAAGTATCAAATTTATGGAAAATGGCCTTGTTTGCCCTCTCACAGCAGACATGATTTATGCTACTATAAGTTCTGAATTCGGACACTTTAAAATTAGGAGATGTGCTGTGGTATGATTACAAACGAGACAATTATCCAACACAGACTAAATGACAAAGAAGTTAACAACTATATATGCCATGTCAGTTAACTGCTAGTAGTCTGTTGTTATTTATGTATTATTGTCATTTTATTTATTTTCTTTGGTAACATGCATCTTCTGACATCAAACTCGGACTTTTAATGTGCATATTGTTATGCGTTTACTTTTCTTCATTGGCTAGAGGTATAGGGGAAGGGTTGAGATCTCAGAAACATGTCTAACCCCTCCACATGTTTGCGCCTGACTCCTTAGACAGGAGCCTCTAGCCTTTGTTAGTCTTGTATGATATTTTCATTTTAGTTTCTTGTGTACACTTTGGAGAGTATGTTGTTAAGGGGCCAGCTGAAAGATGTCTCCGGTGCGTGAATTTCTAGCTGCATTGAAGACCTGTTGGTGACCTTCTACTGTTGTCTGTTCTATGGTCGGGTTGTTGTCTCTTAGACACATTCCCCATTTCCATTCTAATTTTTATACATTGCCATAGCTTCCTGTACATGCTGTATGGCCTTCAACAATGAGTTAGACTTATACCGCATAGTAAGCTGTAATAAGGCTCTGAAATAAAGAATTTAAAAAGAAAACTAAAAGCAGTGATTAATGTACAAAAAAATAAATGAAAAAACAGATATAACAGACATTTATCTAGGTTTATTTGGTCTAATATTGTATAACAAATGTATATTTAAGATATGATATATTTGAAATCCTACATGTGGCTTCCCATTATTTTTGGTTCTCATGTGATTATAAAAGAACAAGGAGGATTGTACCTGGGAATTTTGATGACATTGACATTAAGTTTCTAGGAAAAAAATAGTCTAGGGACATAAGTTGCTGACATCAGACTATGCTAGTAAATTCTGTAACCATGGACATTTTACACAATAAGTTAACACAACCATGACTAGTCTACTAATATTTGTCTGTCTGGACACATTTAACAAGACTAATTTATCTTTTAAATATGAAAGACACTGTAATGAACATATATGTCATGTATAGATGCTAAATAATATTCAGTCAATTTCAGAGGAATTACTGTGGATTCATTTGTGTTTTTAGTGGGTTCCAATTTTCATGGATTAAGGAAAATTTGCATGTTTGTGGATGTTTAATTGCATGGTTTGGCCAATGTGTGCTTAGTGATGATACAATTCTATAGAAATTTGTTACTTGCTGAATGTTTGATTTTTGTTGTTTACCTGTACATACGAAATCAATGAAAATTAGTATCCAAAGAATAATAATGAATCAACAGTTCATGCAGTATATTGAAACAGAGACATCAATTTTACAATAATCTTTTATTAGGTACCATGCATGATGCTACAGATGTATTTAGATATGAATCACATTCATTGAAAATCTCATCTATACCTAACAACCATTACTTGGAAGAAGAAGATATGACCACCATAACCATGTGGCATTTGCTAGGATGTTGTCTGTTCTAGAGGATGTGTGGATAAAAAAGCCAGCATCATTAGGAAATGTGATATATTGCACCTCTTAAAGAACATATTAAAGTATACAGTACATGTATAGCTTAACTAGAGATCCCATGCTTTTGTGTCTTCCACTACTATTGGAGAATTCTCAATGTGGGATAATATTTGATTAATTGAATTGCAAAACATTTTATTTCCTTTCTGGTTTATTAATGGTGGAAATTAATTAAACAGAATTGTATATTTTATTAGGAATGAGCTAATTGAAAACTGTTTCTTGGTCTTTTTCATATTTCTCTTATAAATATCTGCAAATTTAAAAAACATAATATGTGATAGTTTACTGAAAGTTTTATCTCCTTAGATGCTATGACATGGAGAATTTCGTTATTATATTCTTCAACTTTGTACTTCATTTAACCCTTTAAGGGAAAATGGTAGTATTACATTTTCCCAGAATTAGGTTGGCCTTTTGTGTACCCAAGACAGGTGGAGGAAGTCAAATTAGAAGAGCTGTGATTGGATGTAAAGGTACAATTATTTTTTTTATTTATCTATGAATAACTACAGTGTGTAAATTTACCATATAAATTTTAAAACCTATTGAAATATTTTCTAGAGAATTATTCGAAAAGGCTTCCAAAATTTCATAAATTTGGTGCAAAATGACGGTGGGCATGGATAACATAAACAAGCTCCGTTGGAAATTGGTCATGATACTATTTGGCTTCAATTTTCAGAATACAGTAATAAAGTACTAACACCACACATAACTATTTTATCCAGGTTTTTATTATAAAAACTGGTAAATTTAGAAAATGTTAGTAAATTTGTCGCCTATGGCAGAATAAATAGTACCGTTTTCCCTTAAAGTTTTTTATTTTGATCATCACTGATGAGTCCTATGTAGAGAAAATATGCACCTCTGGTGTACAAAAAAATATAAACGTGATAAACCAGCTTTTATTTCTCAAACTTGATTTGTGGTAAAATTAAGCCATTTCTAGCATGTCTTGCTAACGAAGTTTGCATTGATTTATTTTTGTGATTACAGATTTTCTATAAAAAAATATTTATTTCTACTAGGAAAGATCTTTTTTTTTTTTAAATATTCGCAACAATTAATATTCACCTTGTTCATGTTGTTATTCTACACTTAAAAGTTGCAAAAATATTTTTTGATAGGAAATAGCCTCCTGTATCCCTCCACTAGAATGATTTCGATTCAAAAAAATGGAATAATACTTTCTAGGAGAAAAAAAAAAAACAATCTTTATACCCTTAAAGCTTTAGTTAGAGCACCGTGTCTGTCTGTATTTCCGTTTGAACGGTATTTTTCCAATACAAAAGAATCATGTTTCAATGATTTGGAAAAATATATATACATGACTGTATACAGCTATGCGACACCTGCATCACGTTTGTTTCAATCATTTTAAACATGTAATTGCAGTTACTTGTATGACTCGTAGGTAATATATATTTACTTATCGGTCCTTTAACAGTACTTTCGTCTGTACTATTATTTTTGTCTGTTTGTCTTTTAATTTTAGCCATGGCGATGTCAGTTTATTTTCAATCTATGAGTTTGACGAGGTTCTTTGACTCTCCCTCTGGTATCTTTCGTACCTCTTTCATACTATACATGTAAAACAAGTATACAAGCAGATATCATAAAAGAACCAGAATCAATGCATACAGACTGTATATAATGTATATAATAACCATATATAATACTTACAGACTGTTACTAAAAACACAGACAATACTTACAGACTATAACTAAGAACCAAATACAATACTTACAGACTGTTACAAAGAACCAAATACAATACTTACAGACTGTAACAAAGAACCACAGACAATACTTACAGACTGTAACAAACAACCAAATACAATACTTACAGACTGTTACTAAGAACCAAATACAATACTTACAGACTGTTACTAAGAACCACAGACAATACTTACAGACTGTATCTTAGAACCCAAGACAATACTTACAGACTGTATCTAAGAACCATAGACAATACTTATAGCATGTATCTAAGAACCACAGACAATACTTACAGACTGTATCTAAGAACCACAGGCAATACTTACGGCATGTATCTAAGAACCACATGCAATACTTACAGCATATATCTAAGAACCACAGACAATACTTACGGACTGTATCTAAGAACCACAGGCAATACTTACGGCATGTATCTAAGAACCATAGACAATACTTATGGCATGTATCTAAGAACCACAGACAATACTTACGGACTGTATCTAAGAACCACAGACAATACTTACGGCATGTATCTAAGAACCACAGACAATACGAACAGACTGTATCTAAGAACCATAGACAATATTTATGGTACGTATCTAAGCATGCTAAGAACCACAGACAATACTTACGGACTGTATCTAAGACCCACAGGCAATACTTTCGGCATGTATCTAAGAACCAGACAATACTTACAGACTGTATCCAAGAACCATAGGCAATACTTACAGAATGTATCTTAGAACCACAGACAATAATTACGGACTGTATCTAAGAACCACAGACAATACTTACGGACTGTATCTAAGAACCACAGGCAATACTTACGGCATGTATCTAAGAACCACAGACAATACTTACGGACTGTATCTAAGAACCACAGACAATACTTACAGACTGTATCTAAGAACCAGACAATACTTATGGCATGTATCTAAGAACCACAGACAATACTTACAGACTGTATCTAAGAACCACAGGCAATACTTACGGCATGTATCTAAGAACCACAGGCAATACTTACAGCATATATCTAAGAACCACAGACAATACTTACGGACTGTATCTAAGAACCACAGGCAATACGTACGGCATGTATCTAAGAACCACAGACAATACTTACGGACTGTATCTAAGAACCACAGACAATACTTACAGACTGTATCTAAGAACCATAGACAATACTTATGGCATGTATCTAAGAACCACAGACAATACTTACAGACTGTATCTAATAACCACAGGCAATACTTACGGCATGTATCTAAGAACCACAGGCAATACTTACAGCATGTATCTAAGAACCACAGACAATACTTACGGACTGTATCTAAGAACCACAGGCAATACTTACGGCATGTATCTAAGAACCACAGACGATACGAACAGACTGTATCTAAGAACCATAGACAATATTTATGGCACGTATATAAGCATGCTAAGAACCACAGACAATACTTATGGACTGTATCTTAGACCCACAGGCAATACTTTCGGCATGTATCTAAGAACCAGACAATACTTACAGACTGTATCTAAGAACCATAGGCAATACTTACAGAATGTATCTTAGAACCACAGACAATACTTACGGACTGTATCTAAGAACCACAGACAATACTTACGGATTGTATCTAAGAACCACTTACAATACTTACGGACTGTATCTAAGAACCATAGGCAATACTTACAGAATGTATCTTAGAACCACAGACAATACTTACGGACTGTATCCAAGAACCACAGACAATACTTACAGAATGTATCTTAGAACCACAGACAATACTTACGGACTGTATCTAAGAACCACAGACAATACTTACGGACTGTATCTAAAAACCACAGACAATACTTACGGATTGTATCTAAGAACCACATACAATACTTACGGAACCACAGACTGTATTTAAGAACCACAGACAATACTTACAGACTGTAGCTAAAAACCATAGGCAATACTTACAGACTGTATTTAAGAACCACAGACAATACTTATTATAGATGGCATCTAGGAACCATATGCAATACTTACAGACTTATCTAAGAACCACAAACACTACTTACAAATTTTATATCATAACCTCAGACAATGCATACTATGGTTTGTTATGGGTAAATCATATTAATTTCCATGTGCATTTGTATTGTGTACATTTTCGTACATATTTCATCAACTATTTATTTAAGAGTTGTTTTGTGTACATGCCTCACATCTTTCATATTATCTATTTTTAACTAAATTAAGGCCAAGGTCTTTATTTACCTGCCTGTATATTTTACAGTATAAGTACACTTCATAGACAAACAAACCATATTTGACTTCTAAAAACACACAACAGTACACAAACTGAAAGGTCTCACCTGCTTTACAGACCAATGATCTTAGGAGTCTTGTAGATTTAGGTTTCACTACAAGTATCACAGACAATTCACATTTCAGATAAATCCTGCCAGACACACACACACCTTACAAAGATTATACACACACCATATAGTTGACCTACTGCTTCAAGTGTTTGAGGAATGAAACTTAACATATAACTTTAAACAAAAAATGAGGTCAAGCACATATGAACCCTGTCTGATGGACATGTAGACATTGCAAGAAACCCATATACCAAATATAGTTATCCTATTCCTTATAGTATCAGAGGCGGATTTAGGGGGGGGGGGGCCGGATCCCCCCTTTTTGGGAAAAAATTTGGTTGCTTATATAGGAAATCATTGAAGCGTGACTGGACCGGGGCCCCCTCTTAGGTCAGTCAGTGGGCCCCCACTTATGAAAATTTCTGGATCCGCCACTGAGTATGTATGTTATTCAAATGAAAATCATTTTTTACTTAGTGAATATATTGTAGTCTTCTTTTAATGAAATATAATTTCACACATGCTTAGCTGCAATACAGTCCATAATAGGCCTTATATTAGCTCTCAATTCCTGCTTTTTACAGGAAATGGGACTTTGAATATGACCCTGTGTAAGAAATTTTCTCTCTTCTTCTTCTTTTTTTTTTATATATAATAAAAGTTATATATTTAGACACCAACTTTCCTTTAAATATACATATTGGATTAAAAAATATCAATCAAAACATATCTAATCAATTTTGTTCTTTTATTATAAATCTTCTAATTTTCTAAATTTGCATATAGGTAATTGAATAAATTATCAGTAATACCTAAATAAAGTTTATAAAATATTAAAGAAAACAAGCATTCTGTGAGTATTGCATGGCAATAGTTCCTACATAGTCACCTAGTGTTAAGAATTCACTGTATTGGAACAAAATTCTAACTTGATCTATAACATGTCATGGTGTAAACAAATATCAAGTTAATATCTTCAAACATGATGAAAAAAGTTTTGATAACTGATTATCTATGTGAATTTTCTAAGTTCAAGGAATATAACTCTGCAGAAAATCATCAGACCAAAACAAAATTCAATCTTGATCTGTAACTTGTGATGATAAAAATATAAACCAATTATCATATCAATATCTTCTAGCACGACGAAAGAGTGCCGAAAAATAATTATTTTATTGATATTTCTAAGTTTAAGAGCCATAACTCTGCACAAATCAGAACAAAATTCAAACTTGAACTGTAACTTGTCATGATAAAACTATATACTAATCATCAAATCAATATCTTTAAAAATGACAAAAAAAGAAGTGTGGAAAATTGATTATTTAAAAAGTCTAAATCGAAGGATAACTCTAAAAAAAAAGCAGCCTCAGAACAAAATATGATTGTGATCTGTAGCATGTCATCATAAGACAATCTACCAAATATCAAATCAATATCTTCAAGCATGAAGAAAAATAGTGCGGAAATTAAACTGATTTGCAGGACTGACAGATCAAACCTAAAGTATACTTCGACTTCATCAGTAGGAGACTAATTATCCATACATATGTGACATGCGTCATGTAAAATTCATACTTATCATGCATAATATTATGGTATAAAAGAAGTAGACAAAAAAGTTACTAATTAAACAAGAATGTGTCCTCAGTACACGAATGCCCCACTCGCACTATCATTTTCCATGTTCAGTGGACCGTGAAATTTGGGTAAAAACTCTAATTTGGCATTTAAATTAGAAAGATCATATCATAGGGAACATGTGTACTAAGTTTGAAGTCGATTGGACTTCAACTTCATCAAAAACTACCTTGACCAAAAACTTTAACCTGAAGCGGGACAGACTGACGGACAAACGGACGAACAAACGAACGGACGAACGGACGCACAGACCAGAAAACATAATGCCCCTCTACTATCGTAGGTGGGGCATAAAAAAAAGAGTAAGAGGTCACAATGTATTTTTGAGAGAATTCTTTTTGAATAGGAAGACTAATACAGACATTTTTTTTAATATATTCTAATCTATTATAAACCAAACAAATTTATTAACCAATTTACCATTTTCGAAAATTAATAATGCATAAGCAATATATCTTAGAAAAAGACAATAATTTATACATTTAAATAATTGTAAATGAATTATTTGTGACTCTTTGACTTTCTGTCTGGTTACTCAAGGTCCTTTGAATACTTTTTGTTTTTCAACACAAAAGGCAACAATCAAGGGGCATGACATATAAATAGTCAATTCAGTTTAAATATTCATCATAATTAAAAGTAAAATTATTTGTTATAATGAAGTATTAGCATATCATAATCATTATGTATGTTTTTCTGTATTTACAACAAATACATATACAAATCCCATTGTGGGGAATATTAATCTAATGATGAATGCACTCTCTATACAATGAAGAAAATCCCCAATAAAAAAATGAAATTTAAAGTATTTGAATACCAGAATTATACAAAAAGAATCACTGGTGTGACACTTTCCAAAGTTTCTTTGCATGTATGATGTCATCTTAAGTCTTTATAATCTAATGTCTTTTAGAAATTTGTTTTTATTTATGCCAAGGTTCTCTAAGTTTTATTTAGATAGGCATTTATATTGTTATAGTATAAATGATAAAATTATGTTTTTTCAAAGTTAAATGCAATTGGGGGGAAAAGATTAATACTACACATATCAAGTAAGAAACAACACAGTTCATACCTACAAGGTACTAGTACTCAAGAAAAACATCTTAATCTTATAAAATAAAAACCCAAAACAAAGTAACGGTACTTAAAACTTTAAATAGTAAATGTCAATGATACTCAAGAAGGAAAATGATTATAAACATCTACAACATTTTTAAAATGAGTAATTACCAAAACAGATATATTAGAACAATACATTACATGAATTTTACACAACTCTGTCATAGTCATAAAATATAAAGCAAAACTAAATATTAAGTGCAAGTCTTCTCTGTTCTTTAAAGTCATTCTTGTCCTTCAATCTTTGACACTTGTATTGCAACCACTAAGGATCACTAAGATATATTGGTGAACCTAAAATAACATTGATTCATGTAAGTGCACAAAATATAGTTCAATTAATAGAATAAGCATTCATGTTAAAATGAAAAAGAAATAAGTTTGAACTGATCTGTTAACATCTGCACTAGATGACTGACTTTTCCAATGATGTGTTCAAAACTTAAGTTGAAGCTGTGTCTTTCTCTGATCTTCCTGCTTGGGAATGTTGCCAAAAATACCTTTTTTGGTTTAAGAATATTTTACCAAGTATAATTTATTATATTACTTAAAGTCCTTAAACATCTTTTATAGCTTGACAGTAAAATAAAAAAATCTCAAGTGTGATTAAGCGTCTCTTAATGTTTAAAAAAAAAAATCCTCTTTTAATTCAAGGGCTGTGCAGATAATAACATTGATTATGTAAGACAATTTGTGTTTTGTTTTTATCCTGAAGGCTAGCCCACTGGATTTTTATTTGATATTTATACATATGTTCCAGACCAAAGGATAATTTGGGCTGTACATGTACAGTCTGGACCATTTGCGAACTTTTACACAATATGCATACGGTTGGATTTGAGATAAACAAAGTGGTGATATAGATATAGAGAGTTGAGATAAATATACAAAATGGGGATATATAAACATAGTGGTGATAGATATGGACTTGAGATAAATAAACAAAGTGGTGTTATATATACAAGTGGGGATATATATAAACATAGTGGTGCATATATAGAGTTGAGATTAATAAACAAAGTGGTGATAGATATAGAGTTAAGGTTAATGTATAAGTGGTGATTAATATATAAAGTGATGATAGATATAGACTTGAGATAAATTAATAAAATGGGTATAGATATAGCATGTATAGAGAGTTGAGATAAATATATATAGTGGTGATAAATATAGAGTTGAGATAAATATACAAAATGGGGATATATATAGAGTTGAGATAAATAAACAAAATGGGGATAGACATACTTAGTGGTGATCGATAGATATAGAGTTGAGCTAAACTTACAATTGGTGAACAATATACATAGTGTGTTAGATATAGAGTCGAGATAAACATACAAAGTGGAGATAGATATAGAGTTGAGATAAATATACAAGTGGTAAAAGATATACATTGTGGGGATAGGTATATATACAGAGAAGTGACAAGTATACAGAATGGTGAATAAATAAATTCATCATAGATACCAGGACTAAATTTTATATATACGACAGATGCTCGTTTTGTCTACAAAAGACTCATTAGTGATGCTCAAATCCAAAAAAGTTATAAAAATTAAAAAAAAGGCCAAATAAAGAACGAAGTTGAAGAGCATTGAGATCCAAAATTCCTAAAAGTTTTGCCAAATACATAGATATTCAAGGTGGTGAAATATAATTTAAATGTTAAATAAATACAAAGTGGTGACAGATATAAAAGGAGGGACACCTATATAGTGGTGGGACAGATATATATACATAGTGGTGATAGATATTCAAAGTGGTGATAGATTTACAAAGAAGTGACAAATATAGAGTGGGGTTGTAGATATATAGAGTAGTGATAGAAACACATAATTTTAATAGAAATAAGAAGAGGTTTTAGATATACAAAGGGTGATAGATAAACAGAGGAGTGATTGATATACCTATAAATATTCTATACCATTTATTCCATTAGGAACATATACTGTTATATTTATTCCTGTGGAAATAATATTCCAGAATAATGTTTCCTTTTGGAACTTGTATTATGAAGGAACTTCAATTCCATGACAGTGATAGATATAGAGGTGAGATAAATAAACAATTAACAAAGTGGTGACAGATATACATAGTGGTGTTAGATATAAAGTTGAGATACATATACAAGTCGTGATAGATATACATAGTGGTGATAGATATATAGAGTTGAGATAAATAAACAAAGTGGTGATAGATATAAAGTTGAGATACATATACAAGTCTAAATAAATATACATAGTGGTGATAGATATAGAGTTGAGATAAATAAACAAAGATGATAGATATAAAGAAATGAGATAAATAAACAAAGTGGTGAAAGATATACATATTGGTGATAGATAAAGAGAGTTGAGAGAAAAATACAAAATGGGGATATATAAACATAGTGGTGATAGATATAGAGTTGAGATAAATCTAGAAGTTGTGATAGATACACATAGTGGTGATAAATATACACAGTGGTGATAGATAAACATAGTGGTGTTAGATACAGAGTTGAGATAAATAAATAAAATGGGGATATATAAACAGTGGTGTTAGATAAAGAGTTGAGATAATTAAACAAAATGGGGACAGATATACAAAGTGGTTATAGATATAGGGTTGAGTCAGAGATAAAAATACAAAGTGGTGAAAATATACATATTGGTGATAGATACAGAGAGTTGGAGCTAAATATACAAAATGGGAATATATAAACATAGTGGTGATAGATATAGACTTAAGATAAATAAACAAAGTGGTGTTATATATACAAGTGGGGATATATATAAATATAGTGGTGCATATATAGAGTTGAGATTAATAAACAAAGTGGTGATAGATATAGAGATTAGATAAATAAACAAGTGGTGATAGATATACATAGTGGTGTTAGATAAAGAGTTGAGATAAATAAATAAAATGGGGATAGATATAAGATTTGAGATAAATAAACAAAATGGGGATAGATATAGACCTGAGATAAATATACAAAATGGGGATACATAAGCATAGGGGTGATAGATATAGAGACATAGTGGTGATAGATATAGAGAGTTGAGATAAAAATACAAAATGGGGATATATATAAACATAGTGGTGATAGATATAGGGTGGAGATAAATAAACAAAGTGGTAAAATATATATATATTGGTGATGGATATGGAGAGTTGAGCTAAATATACAAAATGGGGATATATAAACATAGTGGTGATAGATATAGAGACATAGTGGTGAAAATATAGAGAGTTGAGATAAATAAACAGAATGGGGATATGTATAGAGTGGAAATAAATAAACCAAAATGGGGATAGGTTTACATATTGGTAATAGATATAGAGTTGAGATAAATTTACAATTGTTGAAAGACATACATAGTTATGATAGAGAGAGTTGAGATAAATATACATAGTGGTGATAGATATAGATATAGATATGAAATTATACAGTGTGGTGATTAGTTTTCAAAATGTTGATAAGTTTACAGATTGGTGATATACAGAATGGTGTTCAATATATAGTGTTGGTATAGATATACAAAGTAGTGATATGTATATATGTAGTGTTTTGAAAGACACAGGCTAGCAAACACCTTTATCCATACAGTGTAAATTCATTCATTTTTTATGAAACCATTTTTTTTAACAAGATTTAAAAAAAAACTACAGCTGTAAATTAACCTTTTGCATTGACTGGAGAATTCTTTATTTTCCTTGGTAAATTCTTCCACCAAACAAGTCCTCATTTTCAATCCAGCAAGTTATCTGCAAAATATAATAAACGTTTATACTACATGCGAGTACAGTAAAACTAATATCCTGAAAGTTTAAATAAGTAATTTTTTATTTGAAGTGAAAAGTCCTTATATAAAAAGGTCTTCAAATTGTAGGGTAATGAAAAAAGTGGTATAACCCTGATGGTTTTATACCTTAAAGTTAATATACCATCTACGATATTTTTTTGGGGAATGATTACATAAAACAAGTAATATATTATAAAGGAGAGGATGATGAACCACAATTTCAACCTGGATAAGCCTTTCGCAAAATAAGAATATAAGTAAAGTTGAAATACGACCATTAAAACCTGGATTAGCATTCATCAAACATGGTCAAACTAACAATATAGTTGCATGAGGCTGATATCTATACTTGATCAGCCTTCAGAAAACAAGTAATAAAAGTGAGGTTGATGTTACACCATTTAAAACTGGATCAGACTTCAATCACTGAAAAAGAAATATAGGTGGAGTTTATATGATATATTTAGAAAAGACATTGCCATTGGTGGATAAACAGCTATGGTTTTCCAAACAATTGGAGGGGGAGCCAAGTTGCTGAATAAGTTAGTAAATAATTTACAATTTCAACATTTCAATTAAAAGCCTGTCAACATTCAGATTGTGAGTTTGCAATAGTATGTGGCAGCATGGCCAACTGTATTAAATTCCAATTTTAATTGACTAGAATTGATATTTTCCTGTTGAACAATATCTCTGGGGCAACTCAAAATATTTTTCTTAAATTTTCAGGGTAGTTATTATAGTTTTTGAGATATTAGCCATAAAGTGCAGGTTTGGTAAAACAGATTTCTTGTGCCTTCATGAAGCGTTATTGATACTGGCACAGATGTTGACCAAACATCATCTTATAAACTTTAAAAAGACATTGAAACATTAATTGTGACTCTTATGTTAATCATTACAAAAATAGTTTTTTTTTTATTTAAAAAATGGATAAAAGCCTTAAACTCAAAATGTTAACCTTTATCATGCAGAAATAATTTCCATCTTTATAGGCACAAATATTTTTTCCTTTTCAAGTGGAAATATTTTCCGCCTCTTTAGGTTGAATATTTTCAAGTGCTATATTTCCCTGTTATAGAACAGATTTTTTCCTTCCAATATAGGCGCATATTTTGGCTCTATTCCTACTTGAATATGTCTGGAACCCATGTAAGAAAGTTTCTAGGCGTAAAGGGGGACCTCAAACGGATTCCCTGTAAAAAAAACCCACCTGGAATCCATCAAAAATCCACATGGATTTTTTTATTTAGGGACTACATTGTAAGAAGAGATTTTGAAAGAAAAGTTTACCGGTAACAAAGAATAATACATGTAATGTAAAACTAGGGGACAAACAATAGTGGACTTTTTATATGTGCTCTTATTTTTTGCAATTTCATACTTTTCATACCATTAAAACTATTAATCCCGCTGCAAATGTTTGCACCTGTCCTACATGTAAGTCAGGAATCTGATGTACAGTAGTTGCCGTTTGTTTATGTAATTTACATGTGTTTCTAATGTTTCTCCTTTTTGTGGTCTCGAGCCTTCGACTTTAGTCGAAAAAGCGAGACTAAGCGATCCTAAATTCTGTCGTCGTCGGGTGTCGTCGGTGTCCAGGAATATTCACTCTGTGGTTAAAGTTTTTGAAATTTTAATAACTTTCTTAAACTATACTGGATTTCTACCAAACTTGGACAGAAGCTTGTTTATGGTCATAAGATAGTATCCAGAAGTAAATTTTGTGAAAATAAAATTCCATTTTTTGCGTATTTTACTTATAAATGGACTTTGTTTTTTTCTGCGGGGAAACATAACATTCACTCTGTGGTTAAAGTTTTTAGAATTTTTATAACTTTCTTAAACTATCCTGGGTTTGTACCAAACTTGGACAGAAGCTTGTTTATGATCATAAGATAGTATCCAGAAGTAAATTTTGTGAAAAAATAAATACATTTTTTCCGTATTTTACTTTTAAATGGACTTATTTTTTCTGCGGGAAAACATTACATTCACTCTGTGGTTAAAGTTTTTGAAATTTTTTAAATGACTTTCTTAAACTATCCTGGGTTTGTACCAAACTTGGACAGAAGCTTATTTATGATCATAAGATATATAGTATCCAGAAGTAAATTTTGTAAAAAGATGACTCAATTTTTCTGTATTTTACTTTTAAATGGACTTAGATTTTTCTTCCAGTTAACATTACATACAGTCTGCATTTAAAGTTTTTTAAAAACATTTTATTAGATTCATTAACTATCATAAATTTTTACCCAAACTTGGACAGAAGCTTCTTACAATCATAAGATAGTATCAAGAGGAATATTTTTATTGATTTTTTTCCCTCATTTTTGTTGAGCCTGCCGTTTACAGCAAAAGTAGGCGAGACACTGGGTTTGTTGTTTGGTGTGAGCCAAGGCTCTGTTTTGAAGGATGTTCATTGACCTATAATGGTTTACTTTTTTTTAAATTGTTATTTGGATGGAGAGTTGTCTCATTGGCACTCACACCACATCTTCCTATATCTATTTTTCCTGAAATGTTGCAAAAAAGACATATTCTGACCGAATAGAATCTCAAAAACACATTTTGCCTTGAAACATTTGTGAAATAGGGATATTAGACTGTTAGTTTTCCCGGTTCAATGGTTTTACACTAGTAATTTGGGGGCCCTTTAGAGCTTGTTGTTCGGTGTGAAGCAAGGCACTGTGTTGAAGGCAGTACATTGAACTATAATTGTTTACTTTTATAAATGGTTATATGGATGGAGAGTTGTCTCGTTGGCACTCACACCACATCTTCCTATTTCTATACAGTTTGTGTATATCCTGATATTATACCCTGATGCAGAGCAACTATATACTCATTTTCTTAATTTTTCTCCTTATTTCATTTATTTGACTATAAAAGAAAACTTAAAATAAAGCTAAGTTTGCGTCACAGAGATGTAAAATTTCATTTCAAATTAG